>NC_000073.6:131086374-131323874 GCF_000001635.26 Mus musculus
TCTCCTACATACTCCATTCCAGAATTAACGAATAGGTTTGGAAAGACCTCTCAGAATGCAATCATGGAGTTGGACTCATGAGTGGGACACAAAATCTTCAATATGAGCCCTCAGTGGACATTTCCTAACCCATTCAGAACATCATGGCATTGCTAGAACAGCAAGGTTTGGGATGTTGTAAATCAGAATAGCAGAAATACGTACAGAGTCTAGAGATTCTCTCTGTTCATCAGAGAGAGTGATACCATATTTGCAAACACAGGCACACTTGAAATAACCCCTGGGATAGGTGCCAATTACACCTGGATACATTGTATCCAGGTAGCAGAGAATCTGTACCACTGGGCTAAGAGATTGGTACCCACAATCATCTGCCAGACAATGGGTCAAAGAGACTCAATGAACGATTTTCCCCACAATCATAGAGGACACCTTACTGTGGCTTTGATGGAACTTTCCTAAGGACGGCCATTTTCCATCCATCCATCCACTGAAAAACCTGCACCTACTCCCACAAAGAAAAGCCATGAGGAGGGGATCCAGCATGTTCTCAGAATATGACCAGGGCTAGGAACTGCTTGTGTCAATTCCCGTCTCTGGTTCTGCATTAGAGAACCCTAAGCACAAATTCCCTCACTGGGCCTTGATATAGGTGTATGTTTGCACAGCTTTTCAAGTACTGGGGTGGAGTCTGTGCTCATGGCTATAAATCCCTCCAGATCTGTGCCTCATGGGCAGCATGGGAAGAGATATCCTAAGAGACCTGAATGCTCTATTGTAAGGGCTTGGTTTGGACATGGGGTAGTCATCCATAATTCACTGGGCAGACACAAACTACAGGATCCATCCTGTCAACAAATGCATCTTCTTGTGAGGTGGGAGCAGAATGTGAGTACTTAATGACCCCATGAGTAGTATCTTCCTGGCAGTGAGTATGGCCACACCCTTGCTCTGAGGCAGCAGATGAGTACAACTCAGACTGTTATGCTCAGCATCATGCACAAAGGACCAGGACGGGTAACTTCTCTTCAAGACTCTGACATGACTTCTTTTTCTCACAGTTCCTTCAACCATAGCTGGTAAATCTTGACTCCCTTCAACTCTTCTAATCCTATCCATACCTACTCTGGTCACAGCCATGGCCAGCAGCTCCAGAGTGGCTGGAACTAAAGTAATCTGTCTGCCCAAGGACCTTCCCCTCTCTCTATAGTACAAAGGCAGCATCTCTTGTGACAGCCTCATTCTCTGCTTAATTCAGTGGGATATGAGAGTTGCAGCACTTAATCCATTTGGCTAACTGTCACTTCCTGTGAAACATTTTCCCCCAGATGCCCTTTCCTATGTTATTCATTCTGAAAGCATTGTATCTTGCAAGATTCACGAGATATTGGGCAACAGAGACTGTTCCTGCCATGTTGCTAAGGTATAGACGGCATGATTCTTTTCCCAAGCAACTGTCATTCAGGACAAAGTTGCAGTGTCCATGAGGTCAGGGCCACATCATTGTTAATATGAAGTACACATGAGAGCTCAGTCAGGGACACCGCATGATCTCAAGGAAAGGACTTTGTTACTCTCAGCCACAGTGCTTCTGTGTCCACGGTTTCCCACTTCTAACCATAAGTGCCTGGACAGAATCCTGGTGCACAAAACTTTCTCTAATCTAGCTTTGTTTTCCTCTGCAGATTGGTGGACAACTACTTCTGGTAAGTCTGGGAAGAGGCCAAACTTCTCTTTCAAGCACTTCATCTAAGAGTTGGAAAGAGTTGGGAGTTCTAGGATCTTCTTGTAATCTGTGCTGGAGCACAGCTCACAAACAAGAGAAACAAAAGCACTGGAAAGAGGGCCTATCTTTCCTGTGTCTATCTCCAGTGAAGATTTTCTGTTCCCTAGAAAGACTGACACTCTTATCAGCAAAGATATGCACACTTGAAATAACCCCTGGGATAGGTGTTAATTATACCTAGACCCCTTGTGTCCAGGTAGCAGAGAATCTGCACCACTTGTCTAAGAGATTGGTACCTACAGTCACCTGCCAGCCAGAGAGTCAAAGAAGTTCAAGGAAAGCTTTTCCTATGAGCACAGGAGACAGAAGACTGTGGCTTTGGTAGCACTTTCTATTTTTCATCCTCCCATCCACTGAACTATTTGAACCTACTCCCACAAAGGAAAGACACAAGGAAAGAATCCTGCATGTCCTCAGAATGTCACCAAGGCTAGGTTACCTCCTATCTGTTCCTCCCTTGGAATTTTGGTAAATCCTGACTCTTGCCCCTGGTTGTAACCTGTGCAGTATGATCCAGTGTTCATCAGCATTTCCACACTTTTCTGTTTGCAGACTACAGCTGTGGAGGTCTCCTGACCCAACCCTCTGGGCAATTTTCCAGCCCATACTACCCTTCAAACTATCCAAACAATGCCAGATGTTCGTGGAAAATTGTGCTCCCCAACATGAACCGCGTGACAGTGGTCTTCACAGATGTGCAGTAAGTGTGTGTGTGTGTGTGTGTGTGCAGAGGAGATGTTATAGAGAATAGTGGGGTGCTTTGAAAGTTATGGGATGATAGTCATGTTGGCTTTTGCAATATGGGTTCCATTTTTGATGTACAACAAGAGTCTCCCAGGGAGGATGTAATGGGTGCAAAAGCACATTGAAAATACTCTGTCTTTTAGTCCCAGCTTGTCATGAATTTGCACTATGGCCATGTGGAGCCATGTTCTAAATCCTCAGATAGAAGAAAGGGGCTGGAATGCCTGTTTGCCTCACCTTGTTGATCAGCAAGTGAGCAGAGAATGGCAACACACTTGGAGACCTTACTCAGTGGGATGGAAAGGTGGTGGCCTAGGGAGTGACAGTCTTGGGTGCACATTAGGACAGTGCTGCTAATGAGGGTACCTATTTGGTGCAAAATTTCCCCACAGCTCCTTCTCAGTCCATGAGGCACCAGGAGCAGGTCAGTGCATTTCCAGAGTAGTGAGTAAGGTCCCAGCACTTATTAACTAAGCTGTGTTCCCAGGCCTCCTCTTGGTGTCTATAGTGGTTTTGCAAGTCTCTGCTGTAGAGCTATGTATACATAGTTTCAGTGTCCTTCTTAGGACGATTCAAGAGGCACCTGAGGCCATTTGGTCCTATGCAGGAGGCTCCTCAGTATGTTCTTGTCAGGACACTACTGACAGTTAGCGGCACACAGTAGTGACATTTTATGAACCCACCTTACTCTCCAACCTTCCCTGCTCCTCCTGGTAATATAGAATTTTGTCATAGCTCCTTTGTAGTGTTTCTATGTGAACATGGATTTCAGTATTGCTCTCAGAACATGAGAAACTTGAGGGTCAGAGAGTTCCAGGGACTTATCTTGTGGTGTTTTTAATTTTGTTAGATTTTTATTTAATGTGTGTGGGTGTATTTTTGTGTAGATGTATGTCTCTGGATTGCATGTTTGCCTGGTCCCCACACAGGTGAGAAGAAGGTGTTTAATTCCCTGGATAGTGAGGTAATGACAGTAGTGAGCTCTGTTGTAGGTGCTGGGAATCAAACCTTTAGTTCTCTAGAACAACAGGCAGTGCACAGAACCACTGAGCCATCTTTCTACCACTTGCCTTGAGTGTATGTCTCCCTTTTTTATATTCACTAGAGATATTTGTTTTATCCCAAAGATAATTGAGGATTTTTGAAGGAACTAATTAGTGTGTCCTCAGGTGAGCTTCCTGTGTTGATGTAAAGGCTTTCAAGGAGAGGTATTATGGATTACATATCTGTGAGCCTCAAAGGTAGAATTTTACAAGGGATGCTGGGCATGGGAAGATAGATGAATTACCTTTGGATTCCAGGTAGCCATCTACTCTTCAAATGATGTAGTTAGTCACTGTTATCAGGACAATGGCTCCACAGATGTGAACCCCACATCACATTCCAGACACAGAAAAGGGTCCTTTTCCTTTTGTGTCCTCAGGCTTGAAGGAGGCTGCAACTATGACTATATCCTGGTTTATGATGGCCCTGAATACAATTCTTCTCTCATTGCTCGGGTTTGTGATGGTTCCAATGGCTCTTTCACCTCAACCGGAAACTTCATGTCCGTAGTCTTCATCACAGATGGCAGTGTGACAAGGAGAGGGTTCCAGGCTCACTACTACTCTACAGTCAGCACAAGTAAGTTCCCTTGTGAGAATGAATGTGCATGTGGGATTGGGGATGTCAAAAGGGACTATCTGAGCCTAAGATTTCTGAATTTGTGACAAGGGTAATAGAGTGGTGCCGTGGGTCCCATGCTTGCTGAGAGGGACTGTGGCCATAAGTCTTGGTTCTGACTTGGGGAAAGAGAGGCTTTGGCCAGCACTGACTGATGGGATGTACAATGGCTTTCCCGTCATCATTAGACACTAAAAGTCCAAGGTGATTATTCAACAGATAGTGAGAAGTCAGTGCCAGGCATGGAAGATGCCAGCATGGTTGGACCTTTATGACCTTTCCAAAGTGTGGGACACTGGTTAGGTCTTTGGATCAAGCACATTTTGCTTCCATCTGAAAGAGAATAAAATATTTGATATGAAGATTGGCAGAAGACAGACTCAGAGGTTGAGTTCTTAGTCAGAGACACCATGTAGACCTCAGAATGTAATGGAGAAGGACTGAGGACTGATGTCCAAGGTCTTTTGTTCAGCAAGGAGCATAAGGGTGGACTTTGTCCTGAGCTAAAGACCTGACTGGATGCTGCTGCTACTCTTGGCTGTGGAGTTGCTTTACTGCACGTGAAAATGATTACTATGAAAATATTTTGCTTTGGTCAATTCCTGTCTCCCATTCCCCATCAGAGAAGAACTTAGCACAAGTTCATTCTTTGGGCCTTGATGTCCATGTGTGCCTCTGCATAGCCTTTCAGGTACTGAGGTAGAGTCTGTGCTCATGGCTGGAAATCCATCTACATCTGTGCCTCATGGCAAGAGTAGCTGAAGATGTCCTTAGAGGCCTTAATGGTCAAATGTGAGGACTTGCTCTTTGCTTGTTGTAGTCATTCACCCATAAATCCCTGGGGAGACACAAAGTACAGGATCTTACCTCTCAACAAATGCAGATACAAATGTCTACATGCAGTCAGAATAGACTACTGATTCTTAATGACTCCATCAGAAGGATCCTCTTGTATTGTATATGGTTACACACTTGCAATGAGGCAGCAGGTGAGTACAACTCACTCTGGCGTGCTCAGCATCATGCACAAAGGACCATGACAGACAACTTCTCTTCAAGGTTCTGTCAAGGATTTTTTTCTCACAGCTCCTCCAGTGCCAATCCCAACCGTAGCTGGTGAGTCAGAACCTCCTTCAACTCCTCTCTATCCTCTCCACACCTATTATCACCACAGTCATGGCCATTAGCTCCAGAGTAGGTGGAATTCCATTATTCTAGCTACCCTAGGATCTTCCCATCTCTCCATAAAGATCAAAAGCAGCATGTGTTGTGACAACCTCACTGTCTGTTTGACCTAGTGGCATATGAGATTTGAAGCACTTAATCCATTTGTCTAACTGTCACTTCCTGTGAAATGATTTCCTCCTGATACCCTTTCCTATGTAATTCTTTCTGAAAGCATGGTATCTTGCCAAAGCCATGAGATATTGGGCAACAGAAACTGTTCTTGTCAGGATCCTAAGGAAAGGATGGCTTGATTCTTTTCCCAAGCAACTTTCATTCTGGAAAAAGTTGCAGTGTCTCTGAGGTCAGGGCCACATCATTTTTAATATGAAGTACATATGAGACCTCAGTCAGGGCCACCATATAGTCTCAAAGAAAGAACTTTGTTACTCTCAGCCACAGTCCTTCTGTGTCCACTGTTTCCCACTTCCCACCATGTGTGACTCGAGAGAATCTTGGTGCACAGAACTTTGTGTAATCTAGCTTTGTTTTCCTCTGCATATTGATGGACAACTCTTTCTCATTGCATGTCTGGGAAGAGGCTAAACTTCTCTTTTAGCATTTCAACTAAGAGTTGGAGAGAGTTGGGAGTGCTAGGATCTTCTTGTAATCTGTGCTGGAGCACTGGTCATGAAGACAAGAGGAAACAAGGCACTGGGAAGAGGGCCTATCTTCCCTGTGCCCATCTGCAGTGACCCACTGTCCACCCTATTCCATCTCCTATTCATTTGATCAGAGATTTAATGAGTAGGTTTGGAAACAGCCCACAGGAGGATCTCTTGTGTTTGGGATTCCATATCTTCAATAGGAACCTTTAGTAGAGAATGTCTATCCGATTCAGAATGCCATGAATACCAGAAGAAATAGGCTTTGGATGGTCTAAGTCAGAATAGCAGAGCAGTGCTTCTTGTAGATTTGCTGTTCTCTAGAAAAAGTGACACTCTTAACAGGAAAGGTATGCACACTTTACATAATCCTGGGATAGGTGTTGAGATTGGCACCTACATTCATCTGCCAGCCAGGGAGTTAAAGAAATTCCTGGTAAGGTTTTCACCATGAGCACAGGGGACAGAAGACTGCAGATGTGATAGAACTGTCCATTGTTGATCCACCCATCCAGGGAACCACATGAACCTACTCCCAACAAAAGCAGGGGTCCTGCATGACCTCAGAATATGACCAAGGCTAGCTCATCTCCTGTCTGTTTCCTCCCTTGGAATTTTGGTCAAACCTGACTCTTGGCCCTGGTAGTTGTCTGTGCAGTGTGATCCAGGGTTCATCAGCATTTCCACACTTTTCTGTTTGCAGACTACAGCTGTGGAGGTCTCCTGACCCAACCCTCTGGACAATTTTCCAGCCCATACTACCCTTCAAACTATCCTAACAATGCCAGATGTTCCTGGGAAATATTGGTCCCCAACATGAACCGTGTGACAGTGGTCTTCACAGATGTGCAGTAAGTGTGTGTGTGTGTGCCGAGGAGATGTGATAGAGAATAGTGGGGTGCTTTGAAAGTCATGGGATGAGAGTAGAGTTGGCACTTACAATACAGGTTCCATTTTTGATGTGGAGTAAGAGTCTCCCAGGGAGGATGTAATGGCTGCTAAAGCAAAGGAATTTTAAAATACACTGTCTTAAAGTCCCAGGTTGATATGAATTTGCCATATAGCCATGGGTTGCCATGTTCTGAATAGTCAGCCAGAAGGAAGGGGCTGTAAAGCCTGTTTGTTGATCAGCAAGTGAGCAGAGAATGGGAACACACTTGGTGTCCTGACGCAGTGAGATGGAAGGGTGGTGGTCTAGGGAGTGACCTAGGGTCTTGGGTACACATTAGGACAGTGCTGCTAATGAGGGTACCTATTTGGTGCAAAGTTTTCCCCATAGTCCCTTCACAATCCATGAGGCACCAGGAGCAGGTCAGTGCATTTCCAGAGAAGTGACTAAGGTCCCAGCACTCATTGACTAAGCTGTGTTCCCTGGCCCTCTCTTGTTGTCTACAGTGGTTTTGCAAGTCTCTGCTGTACAACTACCTATACATAGTCTCAGTGTCCTTGTTAGGACAATTCAAGAGTGCACCTGAGGCCATCTCTTTCTATGCAGGAGGCTCTTCATTCTGTTCTTGTCAGGACACCACTGACAGTCACCAGTACAAAGTAGTGACATTTTATGAAGTCACGTCCCACTTCAACCTTCCCTGCTCCTCCTGTTAACATAGTATTTTGTCATGGCTTCTTTGTAGTGTTTCTATGTGAACATGGAATTCAGTGTTGCTCTCAGTATTTGAGAATGTTGAGGGTCAGAGAGTTCAAGTGACTTGTCTTGTGGCCATCTTTTATTTTGTTAAATTTTTATTTAATGTGTTTGAGTGTATTTTGTGTAGATGTATGTCTCTGGATTGCATGTTTGCCTGGTCCCCACACAGGTGAGAAGAAGGTGTTTAATTTCCTTGATAGGGAGGTAATGACAGTAGTGAGCTTTGTTGTAGGTGCTGAGAATAGAACCACTAGTCCTCTAGAACAACAGGCAGTGCACAGAACCACTGAGCCATCTTTCTACCACTTGCCTTGAGTGTGCTTCTTCCCTTTTTATATTTACTAGTGCTATTTATTTTATTCCAAAGTTAATTGGGGAGTTTGTGAGGAAACCAATTAAAACATCCTCGGGTGACCTTCCCTTGTTGATGTAAAGGCTTTCAAGGAAAGGTATTATGCAATCCATATCTGTGAGCCCAAAGATAGAAATTTACAAGAGATGCTGGGCACGGGAAGGTAGATGAATTACCTTTGATTACAGAAAGGCATCTAGTCTTCAAATGATGTAGTTAGTCACTGTTATCAGGACAATAGCCCCTTAGATGTGTGACCTCACATCACATTCCAGACACCGAAAAGGGGATTATTTCTTCTTTGTCTTCAGGCTTGAAGGAGGCTGCAACTATGACTATATCCTGGTTTATGATGGCCCTCAGTACAATTCGTCTCTCATTGCTCGGGTGTGTGATGGGTCCAATGGATCTTTCACCTCAACCGGAAACTTCATGTCCGTAGTCTTCATCACAGATGGCAGTGTGACAAGGAGAGGGTTCCAGGCTCACTACTACTCTACAGTCAGCACAAGTAAGTTCCCTTGTGGGAATGAATGTCCATGTGGGATTGGGGATGTCAAAAGGGACTATCTGAGCCTCAACTTTTCTGACAATGGCAATAGAGTGCTACTCTGGGTCCCATGCTTGCTGAGAAAGATTGTGGCCCATAGTCTTGGTTCTGACTTGGGGAAAGGGTGGCCAGTACTTACTGATGGGATGTACAATGGATTTCCTGTCATCATCAGACACTATATGTCAAAGGTGATTTTTCACAGGTAGAGAGAAATTCAGTGCCAGGCATGGAAGATGCCATCATGCTTGGACCTTTGTGACTTTCCAAAGTGTGGGACACTGGTCATGCCTTTTCACCAAGCACATTTGGTTTCTATCTGAAGGAGAATAAAGTAGTAGATATGAAGATGGACAGAACACAGGCTCAGAGGTTGAGTTATTAGTAAAAGTTGCCCGTAGACCACACAGTGTAATGGAGAAGGACTGAGGACTGATGTCCAAGGTCTTTTGTTCAGCAAGGAGCATAAGGGTGGACATTTTCCTGAGCTAAGACCTGACTTGCTGCTGCTGCTCCTCTTGGCTGTGGAGTTGCTTTATTGCACGTGGAAACGATTACTGGACAAAACATTCTGCTTGTATCAATTCCTGTCTCTTGTTCCCCATTAAAAAATGCTTAGCACAAGTTCATTCCCTGGGCCTTGATGTCAGTGTGTGCCTCTGCAAAGCCTTTCAGGTACTGAGGAAGAGACTTTGCTCATGGCTGTAAATCCATCTGCATCTGTGCCTCATGGCCAGTGTGCTGAAGATGTCTTAGAGACATGAATAGTCAAATGTAAGGACTTGCTTTTACTTGTGGTAGTCATTCACCCATAATTCACTGGGCAGACACAAACTACAGGATCCAACCTCTCAACAAATACAGACACAAACCTCTTTATGTGGTGGGGATAGAGTATGGATCCTTAATGACCCCATGGGAACCCTCTTTGTGCATTGTATATGGTCACACACTTTCAATGCGGCAGCAGGTGAATACAACTCAGACTGTTATGCTCAGCATCATGCACAAAGGACCATGACAGGCAACTTCTCTTCAAGGTTCTGACATGAATTTTCTTTCTCACAGCTCCTCCAGTGCCAATCCCAACCACAGATGGTGAGTCCTAACCTCCTTCAACTCCTCTCTATCTTCTATACACCTATTATGGCTACAGTCATGGCCTTCAGCTCCAGAGTGGGTGGGACTCCAGTATACTGTGTGCCCTAGAATCTTCCCTTCTCTTCATATAGTACAAAGGCAGTATGCTTTGTGACAACCTCACTGTCTGTTTGACTCAGTGGGATATGAGATTTGCAGCACTTAATCCATTTGGCTAACTGTTTCTTCCTGTGAAACATTTTCCCCCAGATGCCCTTCCCTATGTTATTTTTTCTGAAAGCATTTTATTTTGCAAGATTCATGAGATACTGGGCAACAGAAACTGTTCTTGTCAGGTTGCTAAGGTATAGACGGCATGATTCTTTTCCCAAGCAACCGTCATTCAGGACAAAGTAGCAGTGTCCCTGAGGTCAGGGCCACATCATTGTTCATATGACTTACACAGGAGAGCTCAGTCAGGGACAAAACATGCTCTCGAGGAAAGTACTTTGAAGTCTCAGCAACAGTACCTCTGTGTATATGGTTTCCCACTTCCAACCATGGGTGCCTTGACAGAATCTTGGTGCAGAAAACTTTTTCTAATCTAGCTTTGTTTTCCTCTGCATATTGGTGGACAAGTACTTCTTCTGGTAAGTCTGGGGAGAAGTCAAACTTCTCCTTCAAGCACTTCAAGTAAGAGATGGAGGGATTTCAGTGTTCTAGGATCTTCTTGTAATCTGTGCTGGAGCACAGCTCATAAAGAGAAGAAACAAAGGCATTGAAAAGAGGACCTATCTTTCCTGTGTCCATCTCTAGTGATCCACTCAGTCCACCCATTTCTATTTCCTATTTATTAGACCAGAGGTTTAATTAGTAGTATGAGTAGTTTTGGAAAGAGCTCACAGGAGGACCTCATGGGGTTGGGATTCCAAGTCTTCAATATGAACTTTTAGCGGCTACTGCTATCCCATTTCAATACCATGGCATACCAGAAGACATAGGCCTTGGTTGCTCTGAGTCAGAAGAGCAGAGCAGTGCTTCTTGTAGATTTTCTCTTCTTGAGGAAGAGTGATACTAATATCAGCAGGATATGCACACTTGACATAACTCCTGGGATAGAGGTTAACTATACCTAGACCCTTTGTGTCCAGGTAGCATAGAATCTGCACCAGTAGTCTAAGAGATTGGAACCTACAGTCCTTCATATTCAAGGAAATGTTTTCCTATGAGCACAGGGGACAAAGACTGGGGAATTGATGGAACTTTCCATTTTTGATCCACCCATCCACGGAACCACCTGAACCTAACCCCACAAAGGAAAGACACAAGGAAGGCATCCTCCATGTCCTCAGAATGTCACCAAGGCTAGGTTATCTCCTGTCTGTTCCTCCCTTGGAATTATGGTCAAACCTGACTATTGCCCCTGGTTGTAAGCTGTGCATTATGATCCAGCATTATGTAGTTCATCAGCATTTCCACACTTTTCTGTTTGCAGACTACAGCTGTGGAGGTCTCCTGACCCTACCCTCTGGACAATTTTCTAGCCCACACTATCCTTCAAACTATCCTAACAATGCCAGATGTTCCTGGGAAATATTGGTCCCCAACATGAACCGTGTGACAGTGGCCTTCACAGATGTGCAGTAAGTGTGTGTGTGTGCAGAGGAGATGTGTTAGAGAATAGTGGGGTGCTTTGAAAGTCATGGGATGAAAGTAGAATCGGCAGTTACAATACAGGTTCCATTTTTGGTGTGGAACAAGATGTAATGGGTGCTAAAGCACAAGAATTAAAAAATACTCTGTCTTATAGCCCCAGATTGTCATGAATTTGCACTATGGTCATGGGGTGCCATGTTCTGAATCCTCAGCCAGAAGGAAGGGGCTGGAATGCCTGTTTGCCTCACCTTGTTGATCAGCAAGTGAACAGAGAATGACAACACACTGGAGCCCTTACTCAGTGGGATGGAAGGGCGGTGGCCTATGGAGTGACCTAGCATCTTGGCTGCACATTAGGGCAGTGCTGCTAATGAGGGTACATATTTGGGGTAAAGCTTTCCCCAGAGTTCCTTCTCAGTCCATGAGGCACCAGAAGCAGGTCAGTGCATTTCCAGAGAAGTGACTAAGGTCACAGCACTCATTGAGTAAGCTGTGTCCCCAGGTGCTCTCTTAGTGTCTATAGAGCTTTTACAAGTCTCTGCTGTACAACTACATATACATCGTTTCAGTGTCCTTCTTAGGACAATTCAGGAGTGCACCTGAGGCCATCTGGTCCTATGCAGGAGGCTTCTTAGTCTGTTCTTGTCAGGACACCAGTAACAGTTACCAGCACACAGTAGTGACATTTTATGAAGTCACGTCCCTCTCCAACCTTCCCTGCTCCTCCTGGTAATATAGTATTTTGTCATGTTTTCTTTGTAGTGTTTCTATGTGAACATGGAATTCAGTTTTGCTCTCAGTATGTGAGAAACTTGAGGGTTAGAGTGTTCCAGTGACTGGTCTTGTGGCGATTTTTTTATTTTGTTACATTTTTATTTAATGTGTTTGAGTGTATTTTGTGTAGATGTATGTCTCTGGATTGCATGTTTGCCTGGTCCCCACACAGGTGAGGAGAAGGTGTTTAATTCCCTGGATAGTGAGGTAATCACAGTACTGAGCTTTGACGTAGGTGCTGGGAATCAAACCTTAGTTCTCTTGAATAACAGGCAGTGCACAGAACCACTGAGCCATCTTTCTACCACTTGCCTTGAGTGTATGTCTCCTTTTTTATATTCACTAGAGATGTTTATTTTTTCCCAAAGATAATTGAGGACTTTTGAAGGAACTAATTAGTATGTCCTTAGGTGAGATTCCTGTGTTGATGTAAAGGCTTTCAAGGAGAGGTATTATGGATTGCATATCTGTGAGCCACAAAGGTAGAATTTTACAAGGGATGCTGGGCATGGGAAGATAGATGAATTACCTTTGGATTCCAGGTAGCCATCTACTCTTCAAATGATGTAGTTAGTCACTGTTATCAGGACAATGGCTCCACAGATGTGAACCCCACATCACATTCCAGACACAGAAAAGGGTCCTTTTCCTTTTGTGTCCTCAGGCTTGAAGGAGGCTGCAACTATGACTATATCCTGGTTTATGATGGCCCTGAATACAATTCTTCTCTCATTGCTCGGGTTTGTGATGGTTCCAATGGCTCTTTCACCTCAACCGGAAACTTCATGTCCGTAGTCTTCATCACAGATGGCAGTGTGACAAGGAGAGGGTTCCAGGCTCACTACTACTCTACAGTCAGCACAAGTAAGTTCCCTTGTGAGAATGAATGTCCATGTGGGATCAGGGATGTCACAAGGGACTATCTGAGCCTAAGATTTCTGAGTTTGTGACAAGGGTAATAGAGTGGTACCCTGGGTCCCATGCTTGCTGAGAGGGACTGTGGCCATAAGTCTTGGTTCTGACTTGGGGAAAGAGAGGCTTCGGCCAGCACCGACTGATGGGATGTACAATGGCTTTCCTGTCATCATTAGACACTAAAAGACAAAGCTGATTATTCAAGAGATAGTGAGAAGTCAGTGCCAGGCATAGTAGCTGCCAGCATGGTTGGACTTTTATGACCTTTCCAAAGTTGGGACACTGATTATTTCTTTGGATCAAGCACATTTTGCTTCCATCTGATGGATTATAAATTATTAGATATGAAGATGGACAGATACAGACTCAGAGGTTGAGTTCTTAGTCAGAGACACCATGTAGACCTCAGAATGTAATGGAGAAGGACTGAGGACTGATATCCAAGGTCTTTTTTTTATTTTTAGCAAGGAGTACAAGGGTGGACATTGTCCTGAGCTAAAGACCTGACTGGATGCTGCTGCTACTCTTGGCTGTGGAGTTGCTTTATTGCACGTGAAAATGATTACTTAACAAAATATTTTGCTTGGGTCAATTCCTGTCTTTCATTGCCCATCAGAGAAGAACTTAGTACAAGTTCATTGTCTGGGCCTTGATGTCGATGTGTGCCTCTGCATAGCCTTTCAGGCACTCAGGTAGAGTCTGTGCTCATGGCTGGAAATCCATCGACATCTGTGCCTCATGGCAAGAGTAGCTGAAGATGTCCTTAGAGGCCTGAATGGTCAAATGTGAGGACTTGCTCTTTACTTGTGGTAGTCATTCACCCATAATTCACTGGGGAGACACAAAGTACAGTATCCTACCTCTCGCAAATGCAGACACAAATGTCTACATGCAGTGGAATAGAATACTGATTCTTAATGATCTATGGGAAGCATCTTCTTGTATTGTATATGGTTACACACTTGCAATGAGGCAGCAGGTGAGTATAACTCACTCTGGCGTGCTCAGCATCATGCACAAAGGACCATGATAGACAACTTCTCTTCAAGATTCTATCAAGGATTTTTCTCACAGATCCTCCAGTGCCAATCTCAACCATAGCTGGTGAGTCAGAACCTCCTTCAACTCCTCTCTATCTTCTCCACACCTATTATCACCACAGTCATGGCCTTCAGCTCCAGAGTAGCTGGGATTCCATTATTCTAGCTACCCTAGGATCTTCCCATCTCTCCATAAAGATCAAAGGCAGCATGTGTTGTGACAACCTCACTGTTTGACCTAGTGGCATATGAGTTTTGAAGCACTTAATCCATTTGGCTAACTGTCACTTCCTGTCAAATGATTTCCTCCTGATGCCCTTTCCTATGTAATTCTTTCTGAAAGCATGGTATCTTGCCAAAGCCATGAGATATTGGGCAACAGAAACTGTTCTTGTCAGGATTCAAAGGAAAAGATGGCTTGATTCTTTTCCCAAGCAACTTTCATTCAGGAAAAAGTTGTAGTTTCCCGAGGTCAGGGCCACATCATTGTTAATATGAAGTACACATGAGACCTCAGTCAGGGCCACCATATGGTCTCAAAGAAAGAACTTTGTTACTCTCAGCCACAGTCCTTCTGTGTCCATGTTTTCCCACTTCCCACCATGGGTGCTTCGAGAGAATCTTGGTGCACAGACCTTTGTATAATCTAGCTTTGTTTTCCTCTGCATATTGGTGGACAACTCTTTCTCATTGCATGTCTGGGAAGAGGCTAAACTTCTCTTTCAGCATTTCAACTAAGAGTTGGAGAGAGTTGGGAGTGCTAGGATCTTCTTGTAATCTGTGCTGGAGCACTGGTCATGAAGATAAGAGGAAACAAGGCACTGGAAAGAGGGCCTATCTTCCCTGTGCCCATCTGCAGTGATCCACTGTCCACCCTATTCCATCTCCTATTGATTTGATCAGAGATTTAATGAGTAGGTTTGGAAACAGCCCACAGGAGGATCTCTTGTGTTTGGGATTCCATATCTTCAATAGGAACCTTTAGTAGAGAATGTCTATCCGATTCAGAATGCCATGAATACCAGAAGAAATAGGCTTTGGATGGTCTAAGTCAGAATAGCAGAGCAGTGCTTCTTGTAGATTTGCTGTTCTCTAGAAAAAGTGACACTCTTAACAGGAAAGATATGCACACTTTATATAATCCCTGGGATAGGTGTTATATCCAGTCACTCTGTGTCCAGGTAGCAGAGAATCTGCACCACTACTCTAAGAGATTGGCACCTACATTCATCTGCCAGCCAGGGAGTTAAAGAAATTCCTGGTAAGGTTTTCACCATGAGCACAGGGGACAGAAGACTGCAGATGTGATAGAACTGTCCATTGTTGATCCACCCATCCAGGGAACTACATGAACCTACTCCCAACAAAAGCAGGGGTCCTGCATGACCTCAGAATATGACCAAGGCTAGCTCATCTCCTGTCTGTTTCCTCCTTTTGAATTTTGGTCAAACCTGATTCTTGGCCCTGGTAGTTGTCTGTGCAGTGTGATCCTGGGTTCATCAGCATTTCATACTTTTCTGTTTGCAGACTACAGCTGTGGAGGTCTCCTGACCCAACCCTCTGGACAATTTTCCAGCCCACACTACCCTTCAAACTATCCTAACAATGTCAGATGTTCCTGGGAAATATTGGTCCCCAGCATGAACCGTGTGACAGTGGCCTTCACAGATGTGCAGTAAGTGTGTGTGTGTGCCGAGGAGATGTGATAGAGAATAGTGGGGTGCTTTGAAATCATCGGATGAGAGTCAAGTCGGCATTTATAATACATGTTCCATTTTTGATGTGGAATAAGAGTCTCCCAGGAGGATATAATGGGCACTCAAGCACAGGATTTTGAAAATACTCCGTCTTAAAGTCCCAGATTGACATGAATTTCCTATATATCCATGGGGTGCCATGTTCTGAATCCTCAGCTAGAAGGTAGGAGTTGTAAAGCCTATTTGTTGATCAGCAAGTGTCCAGAGAATGCGAACACATTTGGAGCCCTTACTCAGTGGGATGAAATGGTGGTGGCCTAGCGAGTGACTTAGGGTCTTGGGTGCACATTAGGACAGTGCTGTTAATGAGGGTACCTATTTGGTGTCAAGTTTTCCCCATAGCTCCTTCTCAGACCATGAGGCACCAGGAGCAGGTCAGTGCATTTCCAGAGTAGTGAGTAAGGTCCCAGCACTGATTAACTAAGCTATGTTCCCTGGCCCTCTCTTGGTGTCTATAGATGTTTTGCAAGTCTCTGCTGTACAACTACCTATACATAGTCTCAGTGTCCTTGTTAGGACAATTTAACAGTGCACCTGAGGCCATCTGGTCCTATGCAGGAGGCTCCTCAGTCTGTTCTTGTCAGCACACCACTGACAGTTAGCAGCACACAGTAGTGACATTTTATGATGTCACCTCCCTCTCCAACCTTCCCTGCTCCTGCTAGTAATATAGTATTTTGTCATGGCTTCTTTGTAGTGTTTCTCAGTGAAAATGGTATACAGTGTTGCTCTCAGTATGTGAGAAACATGATGGTCAGAGAGTTCCAGTGACTTATATTGTGGTGTTTTTTATTTTGTTAGATTTTTATTTTTTTGTGTGTGACTGCTTTTTGTGTAGATGTATGTCTCTGGATTGCATGTTTGCTTGGTCACCACACAGATGATAAGAAGGTGCTCAATTCCCTGCATAGGGAGGTTATTACAGTAGTGAGCTTTGTTGTAGGTGCTGGGAATGGAATCTTTAGTCCTCTAGAACACCTGGCAATGCACATAACCACTGAGCCATCTTTCTACCACTTGCTTGAGTGTACTTCTTCCCTTTTTATATTCACTAGAGATGTTTATTTTATCCCTAAGATAATTGGGGACTTTGTGAAGGAACCAATTAAAATGTCTTCAGGTGACTTTCCTGTGTTGATGTAAAGGCTTTCAAGGAGAGGTATTGTGCAATCCATATCTGTGAGCCCCAAAGGTAGAAATTTACAAGAGATGCTGGGTATGGGAAGGTAGATGAATTTCCTTTGGATTCCAGAAAGCCATCTACTCTTCAAATGATGTAGTTTGTCACTGTTACCAGGACAATGCCTCCTGAAATATGAGCCCTTACACCACACTCCAGACATAGAAATGGGGACTGTTTCTTCTGTGTCCTCAGGCTTGAAGGAGGCTGCAGCTTTGACTATATCCTGGTTTACGATGGCCCTGAATATAATTCTTCTCTCATTGCTCCGGTGTGTGATGGGTTCAATGGATCTTTCACCTCAACCGGAAACTTCATGTCCGTAGTCTTCATCACGGATGGCAGTGTGACAAGGAGAGGGTTTCAGGCTTACTACTACTCCACAGTCAGCACAAGTAAGTTTCCTTGTGAGAATGAATGTCCATGTGGGATCGGGATTGCCACAAGCTACCATTTGAGACTCAACATTTCTGAGTTTCTTTCAAGGGCAATAGAATGGTGGTACCCTGGGTTCCATGCTTGCTGAGAGGGTTTGTGGCCAGTAAGTCTTGGTTCTGATTTGGGGAAAGAGAGGCTTGGGCCAGCAGCTGATGGGATGTACAATGGCTTTACTTTCGTCATCAGAGACTAAGAAAGCAAAGGTGATTGATTGGTCCACACAGAGTGAAAAGTTAGGACCATGATTGGTCAATGACACTGTGCTTGGACCTTTGTGACCTTTCTACAGTGTCGGACTCTGCCTATGCCTTTGGACCAAGCATATCCTTTATCTGTCTGCAGGAGGATAGGTTATGGGATATGAAGATGGACAGATCACAGACTCAGAGGTTGAGTTCTTAGAGATGTCATGTAGACCTCAGAGTGTCTATGGAGAAGGACTGAGGACTGATGTCCCAGGTCTCTTGTTCAGCAAGGAGCAAAAGGGTAGTCAATGTCCTTAGCTAAAGACCTGACTTGATGCTGCTGGTAGTCTTAGCTGTGGAGTTGCTTTATAACTCTTAAAAATGATCATTTGGCAAAACATTTTCCTTTTGTCTATTCTTGTCTCTGGTTCCCCATCAGAGAACCGAAACACAAGTTCCCTTTCTGGGCCTTGATGTAGATGTGTGTCTCTGCCTAGCCTTTCAGGTGTAGGGTCTATGTTCATGGCTATACATCCTTCCAGATTTGTTCCTCATGGCCAGTGTGTGGGAGAATGTCCCAAGAGAGCTGGGACATTGATTTGGATTTGGGTTAGTTACCCGTAATTCACTGGGTAGACACAAACTACAGGATCCATCCTGTCAAGATATGCAGACAAACATCTCCCTGTGAAGTGGGAGCAGGATATGGGTCCTTAGTCACTCCATGGGTAGCATCTTCCTGGCATTGTGTATGGTCACACACTTGCTCTGAGGCAGCAGATGATTACAACTCAGTCTGGTGTGCTAAGCATCATGCACAAAGGACCAGGCCAGGCATCTTCCCTTCAAGACTCTGACATGGATTCTTTTTCTCACAGGTCCTCCATCATTCCCAAACATAACTGGTGAGTCCTGACCTCCTGTAACTCCTCTCTATCCTCTTCATCCCTATTCTGGACACAGCCACAGCCAACAGCTCCAGAGTGCTGGGACTCCAGTCTTCTGTCTGCCCCAGGACCTTCAACACTCTCCATATAGTACAAAGGCAGCATGTATTGAGTCAGCACCATCCTCTGCTTGACTCAGTGTCATCTGAGAGGTGCAGCACTTAATCCATTTTGCTAAACTTCACTCCCTGTGAGAATTGCTATGGCGGTCCTTTCCTATTCTGTTTGTCTAGAAAGCGTTGTCTTTTGCAATCGTTATATGACATAGGGACGGAGGGTACTGCTCTTTCTAGATTCCTAAGGTATAGATGCCATAATTCTTTTATCAGTTATGTCATTCATGACAAAATACCTCATTGACCACTTGATGGAAACACCTGAGCACGGTTAGGACCAACCCTTGCTGTCAAGTTACGGACAGTCTTTTATTCAGCTTCAGTGCTTCTGTGTCCAATGTTATCTGCTCTTAACCAGAGTCCCTTAACAGACCTCGATGCACAAGGCTTTTTTCTAATCTGTTTTAATTCCCACCCCCCCAACCCCCCAGATTGTTAGCCTACAATATATCCTTCTTATGCTAGGTCTGTTTTCAGTATGTCAACCAAGAGTTTAGAAAGAGACAAAATATTCTGGGATCTTCTTGAAGCCTGTGCTGGAGCACAGCTCAGAAAGACAAGGAGAAAGAAAGAAATTAGAAAGAGGGCCTATCTTTCTTGTGTATATCTGCAGTGATCTAGTCTGTCCACAAAAATCTATCTTTTATTTACTTCATCCCAGGACTAATAAACAGATTTGACCTGAGTCCTTGTGAGGCTGGACTCATGATCAGGACTTGAGGTCTTTAATGTGGGCCTTTGCTGGACACTTCCTGTTCCAGTCAGAACCCTGTGGCATTGCCAGAATACATAAGCCCTGGACGCTGTCATTTGGAACAGCAGAAATATTGTAGTACATAGTGCTTCCTGTAGATTTTCTCTGTTCTCCAGAGAGAGTGACACCCATATCAGCAAACACGTGTGCTCCTGAGATAGCCCCTGAGATAGGTTTGATAGCCCCTGAAGATTCTTTGTGCCCAGGGTGCAGAAACTTTGCACCAGAAATCTAAGGGATTGGTATCTACAATCACCTACCCACTGAGGAGTCAGAGACTCAAGGAAAGCCTTTCACCACAAGTACAGGGGACACCTGACTATGGCATTGGTGGAACTTACCTAATGACTACCACTTTATCTCAGGAAATGATTCTTCATTGGCGCTGAGGCTGGTAAATGGATCAAACCGGTGTGAGGGCCGAGTGGAGATCTTGTACAGAGGCTCTTGGGGCACCGTGTGTGATGACAGCTGGGGCATCAGTGACGCCAATGTGGTCTGCAGACAGCTCGGTTGTGGCTCTGCTCTGTCTGCACCAGGAAATGCTTGGTTCGGTCAGGGCTCAGGGCTCATTGTCCTGGATGATGTGTCTTGCTCGGGGTATGAGTCTCACCTGTGGAACTGTCATCATCCTGGCTGGCTTGTCCATAACTGTCGCCATTCTGAGGATGCAGGAGTCATCTGTGCACGTGAGTTGGGTGGAACCCTCTACTGTCTTCTTCCAGTATGAACGTTCTTCTTATCCTTGGATCTCACCCCTCAGTGCATCTGTCTCTCTTATAAACTGAAACTGCCTCATTTCTTTACCAGTAGTGATTTTTCACCTCCTTCAACAAGGTTGGTTGTGGAAATTGTCACTGGAAACCCACACCTAGGCTTTGGTAGAAGAATCAAGAAGAAAATCACAGGCTTCAGTGCTTTTTCTACCATGGTTGAGTTCTATGGGAACAGGGGGAACTGTAGTTTATAGACTGGAATATACTGTATCAATGAGCATACACCACTTCAAAGTGTTTTCAGGGGAAGTGTGGTTTCCTCAGACCATAGCAGTTCCCAAGGTTTCTGAATGAGGCCTATTGGTTGGCACTGTGAATATGAGTATGTACAGAGAAATTTTTAGGATAGAGATGGGTATCTATATCCTACAAAAGAACACCTTCAATTTTTCTAACTCAAGTCTATTTGATTGGGATTAATCCAACACTGAAAACTCTACGCTAACTTTAACCCAACAGAAAATCTAACCCAAACCCTATCCTGAACACTAACCCTAACCCAAACCCTAATCCCCAAACCCTAACCCTAACTCCCTAACTCTAACCCTAATCCAATATAACCCTAACACTATTCCAATCCTAACATTAACACTAACACTAATCTAACCCTAATCCTAAACCAAATCCTAACCCCCTAAGCCTAACCCACCCCTAATCCCTAACCATAACCCTAACCCAACCCTAACACTAACCCAAACCCTAACCCCCTAACCAATCCTAAACCAAATCCTACCCCCCTAAGCCTACCCCAACCCTAATCCTAACCATAACTCTAACCCAACCCTAACACTAACCCAAACCCTAACCCAACCCTAACCCTAATTCAAACCCTAACCCCCTAACCCAAACCCTAACCCAACCCTAACCCCCTAACCCAAACTCTAATCCAACCCTACCCCCATAACCCAAACCCTAACCCAACCCTAACCCCTTAACCAAACTCTAACCCAACCCTAACCACCTAACCCAAACCTTAACCCAATCCTAACCCTAACCCAACTCTAACCCTAACCCTGAGGCCTAGATGGTTCCATGTAAAAATTTGTCCTGGACAAGGCCAATTAACATCTGAATCACTGGGCAGTTATGAAATACAAAGTTCAGTCTATTACCTTGTCCAGACACATTTGTCACCTTCTTCCAGAAGGTGGAATACTAGTTGAGCCTCACAAAAAAAAATCTTCCTATGAGTATAGATGGCTATCAATTTCTACTTGGTGGTGGGGGGTGAGCAGGGCTTAATTCAAAGTCTGCCCAGTGTCACCCGCTCAGGTTCCAGATTAGTCACCTTCTGATCTAACATGGCTTCTTTTTCTTACAGTCCCTGAGGTGACTTCTCCCAGTCCAGGTGAGTCCAGGTGTCCTTTAATTCCCATGTGTCCCTCTTTTCTTTGCGCTGCTCACAATACCAGGCAGTAGCTACAGAGTAGGTAGGGATCAAAGAAATATTGCTGCCCCAGAACCTTCTGTGTTTTCCTTAGAGTAGAAAAGTACCTTCCGAGGAGCTCGCATCACCCTCTGGCCTGACCCAGTGGAATAAGAATGTTACAGTAATTAATCTATGTTATTAAGCAGTACTTTCCTGAGCTATTGGGATCTATTCTGGTCAAAGCATTGTCTTATCCATGCATTGTGTGTTATGGGGCACCTGACAGTTCTCATGACAACATTTAGGAGAGAGTTAAAGTTGCCAGCAGGTCTGGCCACCTTACTATCCCCAAGGTGGGCATCCCTGAGTGTGGTCTAGGGTATTCCTGGCTCTGTATAAAACGAGTCCCTGCCTCCCAGCCATAGTGACTTCCTGGCTCCTGCACCCCATGTCCCAGCCACACTGGGCTTCACCCTTGATTCATGAAATCTCATTCTAATCCAGCTTTGTTTCCCTTTCTAGGTTGGTGGACTACAAGTCCTTCCTATGGTAAGTATTTTATTTCTTATCTGTGGTGGGTCAAAAATGAGAGGGAAGAGAGAGAGACACACAGGCACACAGACACATAGACAGACACACAGAGAATATGTAGAGGGAGGGACAGGCATTACAGCCAAGGTATATGTTTCTAGGGGATGTCCCCAGTGACCTATTTTATTCAACCAGGCCCCATTACCCAATGATTATTCTATATTATCAAACAATTAATCTATAAATCTGCTCAAAGCTCTCAGCATACAGTCACAGGATTGGATTTATGAGTTGGCCTCCACGTCTTTAATAATGACATTATTAGTATATGTTTCAAATCTAACCCATAATACTATGTCTCTGCAAGAGGGTAACAGCATTTGACTCCGTGAACTGGATAGGTAGAAATAGCTATGTAGTCATGTTCCTTGCTCTAGATGTCTGAATTCATCAGAGAGATTCAACACCCCTCCAGCAAACTCAAAGATCTTTGGGAAAAAACCCAAGGTGGGGGCTAGGAATTCCTTTGCATCCAGAGTCCATGGACACAGATACAAGTGGCCTATTTCTCACCATTGTCTGCCAGTCAGTGAGAGCAAGAGTTTACTGGCTTAACCAATGAACTCCAGGTTCAGTGAAAGATCCCATTTCAAAACACATATCTGTGTTATCCCCAACTACTGATGAACATTATGTCACACACACATACTCACACTCATACATATACTCACACACACTCACATACACTATCACACACACACTCATATTCACACATTCACACACATATATTCACACACACAGAGTGTGTATATGTGTGTGTGTGTGTGTGTGTGTGTGTGTGTGTGTGTGTGTGAGAGAGAGAGAGAGAGAGAGAGAGAGAGAGAGAGAGAGAGCTCTAGGCTTCAACGAGCGAGCCAGGGCCAGGCTAACTTTTATTGGGTTCCTTAAGCATTTCTCCCCATGCCAGGCAGGTGTGCAGTGTGTTCTGGGGTTCATCCACGTTTCCCCTCTTTCTTGACAGTAAACTATACTTGTGGAGGTTTCCTGACCCAACCCTCTGGGCAATTTTCTAGCCCATTCTACCCTGGGAATTATCCTAATAATGCCAGATGTCTGTGGAACATCGAGGTCCCAAACAACTACCGTGTGACTGTGGTCTTCAGAGATTTGCAGTAAGTGTGGGTGCATAGCAGATGTTAGCCAATGTGGGGTGCCTTTGAAATTCCTGGGGGTGATAGACAAGTTGGCATTTACAATAGAGGTTACATGTTTGAAGTGGGATAAGAGTCGCCCATGGAAGGCGGTGAATCTGTGCAAGATCACATCAGAAAATACTCTGGCTTAAAGTCCCAGGGTGTCATGAATTTGCTCTATGGCCTTGGGGTGCCACTTTCCTAAGCCTCAGTCAGAAGAAGGGGCTAGAATGCCTGCTCTCCTCATATCCTCATCTTGTTGATCAGGAGTTCACCAGAGCATTTGAAAATACTTAGAGTAAGCCGATTGTGGTGGTGCACGCCTTTAATCCCAGCACTTGGGAGGCAGAGGCAGGCGGATTTCTGAGTTCGAGGCCAGCCTGGTTTACTACAGAGTGAGTTCCAGGACATCCAGGGCTATAGAGAGAAACCCTGTCTTGAAAAACCAAAAAAAAAAGAAAGAGAGAAAGAAAATACTTAGAGTATTCTCAGCAGGAGGGAGGGAGGATCTGTGACTTGGGTAATGACAGTCTTGGGAGCACAATATAAAAGTGTGCCTGTCCTGTGCGGACCTTTCCTCATCGATCCCTTCCTTTCTGTGAGTCCCCAGGAACCAGGGTGCTAGTATCAACTGCTGCATTTGGCACCATCCATATGCTTACAAAGGAAAATGTTCTTGAGCAGGGCGACATCTACAAGAGCTCACTAATATACACAACATTCCGGGAGGCGAGTGGCCCAGATGGCCAAGAAACCATGCCAGTTTTCTCTAGCACCCCAAGAGCAGTGTCCACTGCTTGTGACCTTTTATGAACTATGTTTTCCCCATGCAGTGCTCCGTGTGATACTATCAGCACCCTCTTCGGTATACATAGCGCACAGTGTCTATCTTAGTGGCTGAGAGATCTGAGCATTACAGAGGTCCAGGGTTTATTTCTTTCTCTGTTCACCCCCACCACTCTGATGTCATTGGCACTTGTTTTATTCTGGAAGGGACCTGGAAGCACTTTGAAGGAACAAATCAAGATTTCTCTTGTGACCTTCCTGTGTTGATTTAAAGGGCAGTCAGGGAGAGAGATTATAGATCTCTTACATGTGGCCTTAGAGGGCAGTACGAAGACAAGCCATGGCAGTCTTGGCAAGATGAATTCCCCTGGGTTTAAGAAAATCCTCTTTCCCTTCAAATAATGAACCTGGTTAGGGTCTCCATGGCAAAGGCTCCTGAGGCCTGAGCACTCATCAATTGCTCCTTTTGTCTCTCCAGGCTGGAAAGGGGCTGCAGCTATGATTATATAGAGATTTTTGATGGCCCCCACCACAGTTCACCTCTCATCGCCCGGGTTTGTGATGGGTCCCTGGGCTCTTTCACCTCAACATCCAACTTCATGTCAATTCGCTTCATCACTGATCACAGTATTACTGCGAGAGGGTTCCAGGCTCACTACTACTCCGACTTTGACAATAACACCACCAGTAAGTTTCCTTGTTAGAACAATGGCTTATTAGGACTGCAGGTGCCACTGAGAGCCTACTGCTCCTGTATTTTCTTGGGGACATAAAATATTAGATTTCTCTGTAACATAAAATATTAGAACAACCATGGCCCCTATGATTGAGTTCATGCACTGTCAATTGAGAGAGACTGTGTGGTGAGTCTTGGGGCTCTGGATGTCTAAAAGAGTGCCAAGGGCCAGCATTGGCTGATGAGAGTTGTCCTGGCCTTACTGTGGTTGGCAAAGAATATAAAGGTATAAGATGATGTTCTCAATAGACAGTGAGAAGGCAGTGCCAGAAGGAATTGTGGGTGACACCAGGCTTGAAACTTTAGGACCCTCCCAGAGTAGGAGTCACTGGCCATGTCCTGAGACCTAATACATTTGGCTTCTGTCTGAAGATGGGTAAAGCTGGACATCTTAACAGAGGTGGACTACTGCAACAGAGGCTCTATGGATCCAGTTTGAGATGCTATATGAACCTATATCTACATTGGTGAAGGGCTGAGCCTGGAGAGAACCATGGTCTCTAGCCGGTCAGCATCAGAGGCATCAATTTTCTCCTTAGCTAAAGTACATTACCTAATGCTATCATTACTATCTTATTGTACAGTTGCTCTCCTTCATGGGAGAATGCTAACTTGGCAACAAATGTTTTGGATATTTAAAAATCTTATCAGATCCACATCAGAAAATCCTATACCTCTAAGTGCCCTCATTGGGCATTCCTGAGATGAGGTTGAGTGTAGCCATAGGGTACCCTCGGAGCCATAGTGACTCTGTTTTGAGCATGAGTGTTATGTGTGAACCATGTGAGTCAGCCATCCTGATCTGCGTTTCTTTAGCTGGGGAAAGACCCTCATGAGGGTTGTGGGTTTCGAATCCTGACTCTGTCTGCTCTGATCTTGCCCTTCAGATCTCCTTTGTCAGTCAAATCACATGCAAGCCAGCGTGAGCAGGAGCTACCTTCAGTCCATGGGCTATTCTGCCAGGGATCTTGTCATTCCTGGTTGGAACTCCAGCTACCACTGTCAGCCCCAGATAACACAGAGGGAGGTCATATTCACAATTCCCTACACAGGCTGTGGCACAATCAAACAGGTAAGCCTGGCACGGCCCACTCTATTTCCCACTGAGCATGCTTTCTTTAGTCAAAAATGTGTGTGTGTGTGTGTGTGTGTGTGTGTGTGTGTGTGTGTGTGTTTTAGCATGCCTCTGCATGCATATGGAGGTCAAAAAGCAACCTATGGGAGTTGGGGTTTTCCTTCTACCATGTGGATCGTGGGACTAGAACTCAGATTGTTAGGCTTGGCAGCAAGTTCCTTTACCCACTGAGCCATCTTAGCAGCCCTGAGCATGACTTATCACAGTGATGGCTGCCACGCTTCTAGAACCCTGGAGATCTACAAGTTATGGCTGGGATGTAATCAGAACATCAGAATGGAGACTGAAGCCTCTGGTACAGTAGCTATAGCTACTTCTAAATAGGAGGAATGCAGAGGAAGAAAATGGGGAATTCCAGTAGTGTCCAGCAGAGGGAGCACTCAGCAGGCAGCCGCTCACACAGCTCCCAGAAGCTTGAGAGTTTTCAGAAGAAGAATTTTTCTTATGGTTTCATTTGGGATGTGTCAAAGAAGCAGAGGCCCCTAAACCAAAGATACAAATACACTTTACATAGCTAAGGTCTACAACAGCCATCAGCTGTTAAATGCGTTGTTATGCCTTTGAGGAAGCCAGTGCCCTGCTGAGACTCACACTCACTTAGTTGCCACAGTTGCCATTTCTTGAGTGATCAACAGGAGTGGTGGTGGTGGGGCAATGCTTTGACATCATACTATGACATTGTCGTCTACAAAATTCATAATGGAGTACTGAATATTGACTTACAAAAGCATGTACCCTGCTTGGCATTTTGAGTAGTGTGGCCCATGGGCCATCATGGTTTAGACAGGACTAGTAGAGTGGTCACCCATCTTGATTTGCTTGAGACTTGGTGATTTTAACATAGACTGCCCTGTTGTCATCCTGTCAGTGGAAGGCACTGTGCTGAGTCCATGTTCTACTTCCAAAATGTTATTTTATTATTTTATGTTTTGAAGCAAAGTTTCTCCATGCAGTTCTTGATGGTTATGTAGACCAGATTTGGCTTTGAACTCACAAAGATCTGCCTACCTTTGTCTCTTGAATCCTGGGATTAAAGACTCACAATACCATGTCTGGCTATGCCCAAATTCTTAACAAGTACTCTTGTATTGTCAGTCCCACTTTAGAAGTGAGGAAATTGAATGAAGAGAGATCAGGCCCATTGACCAAAGCCATGTAGACCAATAGGATAGGGCTGACACCACAAGTCAAGACTCTCAGAAACATCCTGCTAAGAAAAAGAAGCCAAACACAGAAGAGTTAGACAAAAATTCTATGTATATCACTATTAGATAGAAATGTGCCATTCATGCTAAATTTAGCAAAAGAGAATGACTGTGCAATAGGAAAAAGGGTTTCATGGGTGGCCTGCTTCTAGGTTAGCAGGATGGAGATGGTTGGGCAATGGAAAAGTGGTGTGTCTTACTATGGTGGTATGTACAGGACAGACAAGTTCAGATGCCTGTAATGCAGCAGATACGTGATAAGCATTTGCCATATGCCAGGAACTGTGTGGAGGGCTACAGGGCATTCCTTCCCGTTCCTCTGACACACAGTACACACTGAGAGAGGAACTGGGCACTCAGCCAATAAGGCGGGCCTTGGGTCATCCCTATGACTGTGATCCAGATCTCCTGGTGAGACTCTAAACACCCAGGAGTTCCTTCAGAACTTAGTGGGTGAGATGAGCTACTCACAGAGAAGAATGCGTATCAGCCAGGCACTGTGTGAAGGGCTACGGATTCCTTCCGCTTCCTCTGACACACAGCTGGGTTTGTTATTTTGCTCTTTAAGTTAAACATGTCACCTCCAGCCTTTGGTGAGTCGGCCACTGAAGGTGATTACTGCTCCTTTTTTCAAATGTGCAGCCCGGAGAATCAAGCATCTCAGAAGCTTGCTGGTGGCACTTCATAGATCACTGAGGGCATCTAACCAGCGTGCCAGCCCTGCCTGTTCTAACTGGAATGAGCCTGGGTAGCACTTGCTGCATTCTTGTCTCCCCACTTATGAAACAGCTGCAGAACCTATCAAACTGAGTGCTTCAGAGGCAGGGCTAATTTTATTTACCTTTGCCATCCTTGGTGTTCTGGTACAGAACCCAAGACTTTATGATAGTATCAACAACTATTATGTATGGCAGGGCACTGAACGGAGACTTCTACATGACTTATAAAAGTCTCAGGAAGCCTTTTATCCTCCCTTAATCACAGGAGATAAAAAAAATCTTAGAGAAACTGAGCCAAGTATCCAGGGACACATACTCAGGAACTGTGGAGTCAGTGTGCTCTGTAGCAGGCTATTTATGGCTTCGTCAGGCTGCCACACACTGGGAAGGTGATGTGTTGGCTGGTGTCACAGAATGGATGAGCTTTCTCACAGTGAAAGGCATGCCAGGACACTGAGAACCCAGGTCTCTCAGTAGATTCACACATAGGACTTTCTGTCACATTGGTTGTGTTTCTACCTAGGCAGATGCCTAAGAAGAATTTTAATCTAGAGTCATAATGGCCCCTTCCAGTCAAGAAATAAGTTTTCATTCTGTGCTTACTGTTTAGAGAAGATTCAGAACTGAGCTCTGTCACAGAGAGACATATATGGACTTCATGTGTAAACTCATGTTAAATATAATTTGAGAGACATATGTGGTTTGTAACACCATTGGTACCAAAATATGAATGGTTAAAAACTTTGAAGAATTCACAGAAGAAATACAGTATGCTTCCCCTGAGAACTTGGAAAGCAAAAGTTCTGTCTGTTGGTTCTTCTCCAGACCTGGGTCTGGAGTGCAGGCTCTGATGCCCTCTGTCGATCAGGCTGGCCATGCCCTAGGCTCTGGTCAGTCTGTGGAGGGAACGATCAGGCTAGAGAAGATAAAGGAAGAGTCAACAAAGTTACCCCCAAAGCTCTTGTCTTATGTTTAGATTACATTACATGCAGAGTAGAGTTCTCAACAATAGACAAGAAGTAGAAAGGTCTTTATCCTGGAAAAAAATTAATTATATGTAAGTTGCATGAGTGCACTGGCAACAAATGGGGCCTTGTCCAGGTCCCAACCAATTAGAACAGAGCTTCACCATTCACAGCTGGCATGACTAGAGTGGAAAACACTCTCTTCATCTGTCTCTGTTTCCCCCCTCCCCCATGTGTGTCTATCTGTCTGTCTCTGATCTGTCCTGCCCTGCCATACCTTTTTTTTTCCACTATGAAGAGTACAATTGCTTTAAATTCTGGATAGTGTCCACGCCACCCTTCTATTATTCTGCTCTTACAACATACAGGGCTCTAAGCATAAGGGACTGGGAGAAGTGGGTCACAGCACTCAGGCTGTGAAGAGCCCCACTGGTGCACTTGTGCTTACCTCTCTGGAGCCAGAGTCCCGACATGGTGCTTCCAGGAATTACTGTTCACGTGTGTCCTCTTGGCCACTGGGCTATACCTCCCTGCCACACCCTTTGTTTATCGTAGTACTCCCCAGACGCTCCCTTCATTCATGTCAACTGCTTCACAGACTCCTACAGATGCTACTGATGCTGCTGTTATACCAAGAAAAAAAAGAGAAAGAGACATTGTTGGACACCACCCTTTCCTTGAGATGCTCACAGGCCCCAGGCATAAGGCTATCAGCAAGGCTCAGAAGGTGGCAGATACAGTAAATGGCGCAAGACACCAGCCTCCTTAGGAGTTTGCCACCCAGTGGAAGTCACAGTGGTGAATCATTCCATAACACAATGACATAAGGCAGGCATGGGCTCAGGGTTGCTATGACCTCATTCAGATGTTCACAGAGGCTCTGGGGAAGTCTCAACCCCAGGGGTCAAGACCTGCTTCAGTTATAACTGCAAACTCCATGGCTTGAAAATTCCACCGTGCCAATCACCACACTGAGAAAGTCACCAGTCACTCAAAATAGAAAGCATCCTATGCTGGTACTACCAGGCCCCTCTCATAAGTATGAGACCAAGATTTTGAGAATGAATAAGCTCAGAATATGCTGCTCTGAGTCCTGAACCATGGAGTCTGAGCTTGGTCAGATACACTTCAGGTCAGGGGCCATCCAGAAACCCTAGATTTGTCACAAGCAAAAGCAACAAGTGTGGATTATCATGGCCTCTACCACCATGTGCCAGAGAATGTGGGAGAGTCGGGGAGAGTTTGCTGGCTAAGCTGATGCTATTACCATTCTAGGTAATAGCAGCCACAGTGCAGACAGGTGCCTTCTCTGTAGGATTCTGCAGGAGTCTGACTGTGTCATCTCCCTCTCTCTAACCAGCATCCCTGCTGACTCTATCTGCTTTCACCTACTAGGCTGACAACGAGACCATCAACTACTCCAACTTCCTCAGAGCGGTTGTTTCAAACGGCATCATCAAAAGGAGAAAGGACCTGAATATCCACGTCAGCTGCAAGATGCTGCAGAACACCTGGGTCAACACCATGTACATCACCAACAACACAGTGGAGATCCAGGAAGTTCAGTATGGCAATTTCGACGTAAACATTTCCTTCTACACATCCTCCTCCTTCTTGTTTCCAGTGACCAGCAGCCCATACTACGTGGATCTGGACCAGAATTTGTACCTTCAGGCCGAAATCCTCCATTCTGACGCCTCCTTGGCTCTGTTTGTGGACACCTGTGTGGCTTCGCCACATCCCAATGACTTCTCATCTTTGACATATGATCTCATCCGGAGTGGGTAAGGACTTCTGTGTGGGATAGATGCCAACTTTTGCTTTATAACTCACACATTAGTAGCCAAAAAGCTCAGGGAATGAAGATTTTTGGCTAACTGAACTTCCCACAGGTTTGGGTTTAGAGACTTTTCTCCGTATGGCTTTTGCCTTTGTGGAACCCTCACACTGTCCCCTGAGTCACATTTCTGACTATGGGGATGGGTAACTAGGCACCATTTCTTGTTAACATGTGGGACGAGAGGAACGACTTATCAACGGTCATTCAACTAGTCGGCTTTAAACTGGGGTTAGATCTTCAGTCATCAAACTCTAGTCTTAGGGTTAATCACTGATTTGAGAGCAGATCCAAACTAAAATATCTAAATCTCTGGGTCAGTTTCTGCACCCCAAGTTAACTGGAGATAGTGGCAAGAAGTAGGTGTTTGGAAGTTTAAATGAGAAAGATCACTTTATTCTCACCAGATGGGTTACTGCAGCAAAGGTACACATGAGCCTCACATCCTCCATCCATTAGAAATGCAAGTTGTGGCTCAGGACATGTTGAGGTTGAACCACTGGAGACCAGGTTGGCTGCCCTGATCTCCTCGGCTCTACCCTCCCTGGAGGAGGCTCTTTGGGGAGGTGTGATGCTCCTACACTCTTGGAGGAGGCCTGACATCCTGGGTGTACAAGCCCAGTTCCCAGTGTGTAATCTCTGCTGGTGGGCATGGTACTTCTTGGCTTCTAGTATGGCCCTTGGCACCTCAGTACCCATCGCCTCCCATGGGACTGCTGATAGTAATTATGGCAGTAGGCTTGAATCTCACACCAGCCTGAGACACCAAAGAAGACAGCCTCACCTCCTAGGAACTATTTGAATATGAATATCAGTTCAGCAAACAGACTGAAAATCATCTTGTCCAATCTGTCTAGTTGATCCTACTTGAGTCTGCCCAGTTGGAGGCAGCAAACAGGAGAAAACTTACCTAGGCCCTTCTTGCTCTAAGTTGTAACTGTCTTAGTTAAGGTTATACTGCTGTGAACAGACACCATGACCAAGGCAACTCTTATAAGGAGAACGTTTAATTGGGGCTGGCTTACAGGTTCAGAGGTTCAGTCCATTATCATTAAGGGGAGCACAGCAGCATCTAGACAGGTATGGTACAGGCATTGCTGAGAGTTCTACACCTTCATCTGAAGGCTGCTAGTTATTATGAAGACTTCAGCTAGGAATAGGGTCTTAAAGCCCATGCCCACAGTGACACACCTACTCCAACAAGGCCACACCTCCAAATAGTGCCACTCCCTGGGCCATCACAACAACCAAGTAGTTTCTCTGAATGGATATGGAATGACTGAAGTGGATGCAAACCAGTGAGCAATTAGTTTTTCTCTGCTAAAGGTTCTTTCTCTACTCTGGCAACATTTTGCCATATCTGTGGCCATGACATTTGTAATGCCAACTGAGCCTAGAGCATAGGGACTCACTAGCTATGGCTGGTTAGTTCCCTCACCCCAGCCCTCATCCTCATCTCCACCCCTACTCCCACTCCAGATCTTTCAAATGCCCCAGCTCTGAACAAACCTCCGGCTAGCCTTTCACTTGGCATGCTAATAGGGCTGCAGTAAAGAAAAGGAGTCTAGGTATTTCAGGGCAGTTGAGTTGATGGTAGAAACAGGAAGGAAGCTCTGGGAGGGAGGAGGAAGAAGGAAGGTTGACATGGGACTAACCCTCTGGGAGAGCCAGGCTGCTCTGGAACAGTCCACCTAGGAAGCACTTCTTTTCTGAAGTCCCAGGCCCATTCTGCTCCTCTTTCAGCACATCCCCTTCAGCCTTGCTATTATAAGCCTCACATGGTTTGACCCCTGGAGACAGCCTCATTTGCTTCCACAGTGGAATTCCTTAAGTAGATTGGCCGGGTGGTTTTCTTTCATTACCAGCAGGTGCCGGAGGGAAGAGGAAGCACTGGATGCTGGAGTAGGGTCTTTGAGAGAACTCACCATCGTGGAGATGTGGTTACATAAGGGCAGGCCTGGTGAGAGGCTCAGCAGAGAGGCCCTAGGAGTCAGGGGACAGGGAACACAGAAGATGTTCAGCTTATATCTGAATGTCAAGCCTAGTGACAAGGCCTAGTGACAAGGAAAGGGAAGAAGAGGCCATCTCCTTTCCTTTCCTATCTCTGGCTTGCTCTTGGATTCCAAAATTGAGTTTCCTTCTCTACTTCCCTGGTTGCTCCGGCCCACTAAACTTATCCTCATGGCTGGTGATTTGCGCTGTCAACATGCTGGTGAGGCACAAGAGCCGCTGGGACTTATGTGCACACCTCACAATGAGTGTGTGGAGGCACTGAAGGCTCAGGCAGCCAAGGTGACAGTGGAATGCAGGGGAATTAAGGTGGGTCCATGCTTCCACAAGCTAACAACTTCCTCTCCTTACTTCCAGATGCGTACGGGATGATACCTACCAATCCTACTCCTCGCCCTCACCACGCGTCTCCCGCTTTAAATTCAGTTCTTTCCACTTCCTGAACCGCTTCCCCTCAGTGTACCTGCAGTGTAAACTGGTAGTATGTCGAGCGTATGATACCTCCTCACGGTGCTACAGAGGCTGCGTAGTGAGATCTAAGAGGGATGTAGGCTCCTACCAAGAAAAGGTGGATGTTGTCCTGGGACCCATCCAGTTGCAATCCCCCAGCAAAGAAAAGAGGAGCCTCGGTAGGTGGTTACGCTCAAATCCTTCCTTCCACTGGGGCCCATGATTCTAGGGAGAAGGGGGAATTTGGGATGCTTTTTGTTTATGTTATGGGCCAACCCAAACTGCACACAAGTTGATGAATTAGGCCTGGTTACTGCCTTCCCCCAAGACTTAAGGTCACATGTAGGTGATAGGCAAAAGATTTGTGACCTGGAAGGCTTGATTCTCTGGGTTTGGAGCTCCCAGAATCCTCAGTTATAAGCTGAGAGGGTTAATGTCTCTTAGGACTGTCAAGGGCTTGCTAAAGCAATGCTCGTTAAACTGCCATGGTCCTTCTCTGGTGCAAGTCCCTGGATGTTTGATGAATGTTCTATAGTTTTTGTTGTTAACATAATTGATGGTAATATTATGCCTCACCACAATGGTGACAGGTGTTTTGAATTAACCAATGGATGGGATGTGGAAATGCAGGCAGCATGGATTGGTTTTGACTGCTGGAGGTTGGGGGTTCTAGCACAAAAGGGGCCATTTTGCTTCCCACCTAGACAGGGTGGTAGGTATAATAATTTCTGCTGTGTTGTTTTGTTGCTGTTTGTTTTGTTGTGGGTATTGACTAGAAAATGTCCACAGTGGGACTCCTAGGACTTCTGACCTAGGCTGGGGCCAGATCTACCTATCTTCTAGGTAGGGAGATACAATGGCCAGGGTGACAGGGGCAGAGTGGATTTGTTATATTGCTACAAACCTACCTCTAGAAAGGGGCAACAGCACCACCCCGTGGGAGCCATCTGTGATAGCTCTCTGTCTTCATGCCCCATCCTAGCCCCACCCCACACCTGGTCCCAGACTCTTCTCCATTCATTCATTAACTATTTACCAGAAGCCCATTGTGTGGCAGGAAACACACAAACAGGCACAGTCAGAGCAGACTTGTATGCAGTGCCTCTGATGGGGATGGGGCTATGTAGAATAGGACAGTGGGCAAATCGAGGAGCCAGGTGGTGCCTGTTTCTTTTTATACCCAAAGTCACCACAGTGGCTCAGGTCCTGGATTTCTTTGGCCTGGGACTCTTATCACCATTTCCCAACTGGCTTAAACGCCACAACTCTCTCCCTTCTCACTCATTTTCAGACCCAGAATTGTCCTCCCAAAGCCAAGGCCCGAGTTCCCACTAAAACCCCCCCTAACTCTCTTGGTTGGGAAGACAACGGGGGTAAGTCTCTCTAGACCAACACTCAGCTGCTACCTGGGATACTGGCAGTCTCAGTTTCCCCTTCTCCTATCTCTTTATCCCTCCCCACTGGAAAGTCCTGACAAGGGCTACCCTGTTCCTTGTCTCCTCAAGGTGCCTTTTTCTGACTGTGTCCTTTTCCCACCCCATCATCTTGCTCTCTGTTCTTCTTCCTCAGACTTGGCAGTGGAGGATGTGAAGAAGCCAGCAAGCTCCCAGGCCGTCTACCCTACTGCAGCCATCTTTGGCGGAGTCTTCCTGGCCATGGTCCTGGCTGTGGCAGCCTTCACATTGGGAAGGAGGACACACATTGACCGTGGCCAACCTCCAAGTACTAAGTTGTGAAGTGAAACAACCCAGACATTGGCTCCACAAGCACAGATTCCCAGAAAAGATGGAAGACATGAGAGCCTGACGCTTGGCACCCAGATACATGGTGACTAGGATTCCCTTAGCACAAATGCTTAGCCAAGAACAATGAGATGGCAAAGAAGAAAGGTGGGGGCCAAGTTTTCCCAGGATCTACAGACTGAAGGCTAGGAAGAATGTCATAGGAGAATGAGACCAGTGTCTACAATCACAGGCAACTGTGAGCTGAGCACTGGTGGCAGCCATGCTTTCTCTCGCTAGACTTTCCCTTTTCCCCATGTATAGCCAACTTTCTCCATCTGTAGTGTCGATGTCAGCTTTTTCTTACAATACTGCAATACTGAATATAAATAATCTTTCTCATGGCAAGTGTCTGCGTGGTCATTGTCTGTATAGGCTTACCAACATACTGGATTCCCTCAAGTCAGGCAGACAGCTTCGGTGACATGGCCACAGAAATGATAAAAGGGCAAGGGACTTGCTCTGTGGCTTCCAGAACCTTCAAGAGAATGATCAACTATATTCCTCCAAGACTCTTCATCTTTCCATTTGTGTCACACAGAGATGTTCAGAGCTATGGGCTGGGAAGGGCCAGGGGAGGGTACCCATGCCTAGGACAGGAATCCTGTTTGCATGAAATCTCCAAGGAGAAGAAATATGACAGATGATCGTAGAAGATAAAGAAATGTAGCCAGGTACCCAGGCTGGCAGGCCCCAGCTTCTAGGTACTGTGCTGGCTATGCCAACACAGATCCCAACAGGTAGCTGCTAGGATGATCCTAACTATGAACATGTTGCTAGAGTTAGGTGAGACTCCTTGGGACCAAGGGCAGGAGAAGTTCAGCTGCCAGCACTGACGAGAGATGACTGAGAGCTGCCCATCACCAGCCTTGATGAGATTTCAGCTCCTATGAGAGAGCTCATGGGATAGCACACACACACACACACACACACACACACACACACACACACACACACCCTTTCAGCATGCAGTGGAGCAAAAGGCCAGGGGCATAGCTTCTGGCTTTCATTACCCATATTCATGTCCCAGGCTGGGGACATCGGGGAGAATCCTGAGGGATCACTCTGTGTGGGGTAGCCTGGAAAACAACAGTAGTAGAGTGAAATGTAGACCCAGCCTGTGGCTAGATCTGAACATATGTGGACCTGCTTAGAGATCTGTGGCTCTATGTTGGGCAACACCCTCAAATGTATGACAGACACACAGTGGGTAAAAAAACAGGACTCAGCAAATTTGTTTTGAGCTGTGTCTTGCTTGCCTTCCAATTCCTTCCAAGCAGAAAAGGCTCCCGATCACACTCTTGCCATCCCAGTGGTGGAGACAAGAGGGCACTACAGCTCAACATTAGTGCCTTGTTGTTACTGTACCTCCCTTCCTTTCTCCCTCCCTTGCTTCCTTCTTCCTTCCTATATGAATTGTGTACATATAGATACTTCTCTCTGAGAGAGAAAGAGAGAGAGAGAGAGAGACAGAGAAAGAAAGAGAGAGAGACAGAGAGACAGAGAGAGACAGAGAGACAGAGAGACAAAGACAGAGACAGACAGAGACAGACACAGAGAGAGACACAGAGACACAGAGAGACACACAGACACAGAGACAGATAGGAGAGAGACAGAGAGACAGAGGGTGACAGTGAGAAAGAGGCACTTTGGGTGTCTTCCTTGAGAGCTAGCTCTCCAATTTACACAGGTAGGATCTCACGCTGAACCCGGAGCCAATCAGTTCTGCGGGTCTAGAACACCAGTCTTCACCTTCTCAAGTGCTGGTTTCAGAGACAGCTACCATGTTCCCCTTCTTTCTCCCTTTAACCATACAACTATTCTGTGAATCTTGACCCACCCAGACTTCACAAGTGGACAGACTCCAGGAGGGAAGCCAGGTCATTCTTACTTCATCAAGGAAGTTTACAGATCTCAAGTTTCCAGACTCTGGGGCATCTACAAGGTTCCAGCACATCCCCCTCTGGTACAATGGACACACCTTAATGTGTTCCTCCTCTTCCTCCTCCACACACTCAGAGTCACACATTCCTTCCAAGAAGAGAAGATCTTGGTCGGCCCCAGCACTGGGTCACATTGAGTACAGAGTCGGTGGACACCCCTGAGGTCCCTAGAGCACTCTCCACGGGATCTTAGGACCTCTGGTGAGTGGAACACAACTTCTGCCAGGAGGCAGGTTCGAGCACCAGATATCTGGGCACCTTCCCTGCAAGAGGAGAGCCTGCCTGCAGGAGTGCTCTGACCACTGAAATTCAGGAGAGAGCTAGTCTCCCTGAATAGAGAGATAACAGAATCCCAAGAGGAAAAAGCTCTAACCAGAGACAACTATAACAACTGACACCAGAGATTACCAGATGGCGAGAGGCAAACATAAGAATCTTACTAACAGAAGCCAAGACCACTCATCATCATCAGAACACAGCACTCCCACCTCACCCAGTCCTGGGCACCCTAACACACCCGAAAAGCTAGACCCGGATTTAAAAGCTTATCTCATGATGATGGTAAAGGACATCAAGAAGGACTTTCATAACTCACTTAAAGAAATACAGGAGAACTCTGCTAAAGAGTTACAAGTCCTTAAAGAAAAACAGGAAAACACAACCAAACAGGTAGAAGCCCTTAAAGAAAAACAAGAAAACACAACCAAACAGGTGATGGAAATGAACAAAACCATACTAGACCTAAGAAGCGAAGTAGACACAATAAAGAAAACCCAAAATGAGGCAACACTAGAGATAGAAACCCTAGGAAAGAAACCTGGAACCATAGATGCAAGCATCAGCAACAGAATACAAGAGATGGAAGAGAGAATCTCAGGTGCAGAAGATTCCATAGAGAACATCGGCACAACAATCAAAGAAAGTGGAAAATGCAAAAAGATCCTAACTCAAAACATCCAGGAAATCCAGGACACAATGAGAAGACCAAACCTACGGATAATAGGAGTAGATGAGAATGAAGATTTTCAACTTAAAGGGCCAGCAAATATCTTCAACAAAATAATAGAAGAAAACTTCCCAAACTTAAAGAAAGAGATGCCCATGAACATACAAGAAGCCTACAGAACTCCAAATAGACTGGACCAGAAAAGAAATTCCTCCCGACACATAATAATCAGAACGACAAATGCACTAAATAAAGATAGAATATTAAAAGCAGTAAGGGAAAAAAGTCAAGTAACATATAAAGGCAGGCCTATCAGAATTACACCAGACTTTTCACCAGAGACTATGAAAGCCAGAAGATCCTGGACAGATGATATACAGACACTAAGAGAACACAAATGCCAGCCCAGGCTACTATACCCAGCCAAACTCTCAATTACCATATATGGAGGAAACCAAAGTATTCCACAACAAAACCAAATTCACATATTATCTTTCCACGAATGTAGCCCTTCAAAGGATAATAACAGAAAAAAAAATACAAGGACGGAAACCACGCCCTAGAAAAAACAAGAAAGTAATCCTTCAACAAACCAAAAAGAAGACAGCCACAAAAAGAGATTGCCAACTCTAACAACAAAAATAATAGGAAGCAACAATTACTTTTCCTTAATATCTCTTAATATCAATGGACTCAATTCCCCATTAAAAAGACATAAACTGGGGCTACACAAACAGGACCCAACATTTTGCTGCTTACAGGAAACCCATCTCAGGGAAAAAGACAGACACTACCTCAGAGTGAAAGGCTGGAAAGCAATTTTCCAAGCAAATGTTCTGAAGAAACAAGCTGGAGTAGCCATTCTAATATGGAATAAAATCAACTTCCAACCCAAAGTTATCAAAAAAGACAAGGAGAGACACTTCATACTCATCAAAGGTAAAATCCTCCATGAGGAACTCTCAATTCTGAATATCTATGCTCCAAATGCAAGGGCAGCCACATTCATTAAAAAAACTTTAGTAAAGCTCAAAGCACACATTGTACCTCACACAATAATAGTGGGAGACTTCAACACACCACTTTCATCAATGGACAGATCGTGGAGACAGAAACTAAACAGGGACACAGTGAAACTAACAGAAGTTATGAAACAAATGGACCTGATAGATATCTACAGAACATTTTATCCTAAAACAAAAGGATATACCTTCTTCTCAGCACCTCATGGTACCTTCTCCAAAACTGACCATATAATTGGTCACAAAACAGGCTTCAACAGATACAAAAATATTGAAATTGTCCTATGCATCCTATCAGATCATCATGGACTAAGGCTGATCTTCAATAACAACATAAATAATAGAAAGCCAAAATTCACATGGAAACTGAACAACTCCCTTCTCAGTGATACCTTGGTCAAGGAAGGAATAAAGAAAAAAATTAAAGACATTTTAGAGTTTAATGAAAATGAAGCCACAACGTACCCAAACTTATGGGACACATGAAAGCATTTCTAAGAGGGAAACTCATAGCTCTGAGTGCCTCCAAAAAGAAACTAGAGAGAGCACACACTAGCAGCTTGACAACACACCTAAAAGCTCTAGATCAAAAGGAAGCAAATTCACCCAAGAGGAGTAGACGGCAGGAAATAATCAAACTCAGGGGCGAAATCAACCAAGTGGAAACAAGAAGAACTATTCAAAGAGTCAACCAAATGAGGAGCTGGTTCTTTGAGAAAATCAAGAAGATAGATAAACCCTTAGCCAGACTCACTAGAGGGCACAGGGACAGCATCCTAACTAACAAAATCAGAAATGAAAATGGAGACATAACAACAGATCCTGGAGAAATCCAAAACACCATCAGATCCTTCTACAAAAGGCTATACTCAGCAAAACTGGAAAACCTGGATGAAATGGACAAATTTCTAGACAGATACCAGGTACCAAAGTTAAATGAGGATCAAGTTAATGATCTAAACTGCCCCATATCCCCTAAAGAAATAGAAGCAGTCATTAATAGTCTCCCAGCCAAAAAAAGCCCAGGACCAGATGGATTTAGTGCAGAGTTCTATCAGACCTTCAAAGAAGATCTAATTCCAGTTCTGCACAAACTATTCCAGAAAATAGAAGCAGAAGGTACTCTACCCAATTCATTCTATGAAGCCACAATTACTCTGATACCTAAACCACAAAAAGACCCAACAAAGATAAAGAACTTCAGACCAATTTCCCTTATGAATATCGATGCAAAAATACTCAATAAAATTCTTGCTAACTGAATCCAAGAACACATTAAAACAATTATCCATCCTGACCAAGTAGGTTTTATTCCAGGGATGCAGGGATGGTTTAATATACAGAAATCCATCAACGTAATCCATTATATAAGCAAACTAAAAGACAAAAACCACATGATCATCTCGTTAGATGAGGACAAAGCATTTGACAAATTCCAACACCCATTCAAGATAAAAGTCTTGGAAAGATCAGGAATTCAAGGCCCATACCTAAATATGATAAAAGCAATCTACAGCAAACCAGTAGCCAACATCAAAGTAAATGGTGAGAAGCTGGAAGCAATCCCACTAAAATCAGGGACTAGACAAGGCTGTCCACTTTCTCCCTACCTATTCAACGTTGTACTTGAAGTCCTAGCCAGAGCAATTTGACAACAAAAGGAGATCAAGGGGATACAAATTGGAAAGGAAGAAGTCAAAATATCACTTTTTGCAGATGATATGATAGTATATATACATGACCCTAATAATTCCACCAGAGAACTCCTAAGCCTGATAAACAGCTTCAATGAAGTAGCTGGATATAAAATTAACTCAAACAAGTCAATGGCCTTTCTGTACACAAAGGATAAACAGGCTGAGAAAGAAATTAGGGAAACAACACCCTTCTCAATAGTCACAAATAATATAACATACCTTGGAGTGACTCTAACTAAGGAAGTGAAAGATCTGTATGATGAAAAGAACTTCAAGTCTCTGAAGAAAGAAATTAAAGAAGATCTCAGAAGATGGAAAGATCTCCCATACTCATGGATTGGCAGGATCAATATAGTAAAAATGGCTATCTTGCTAAAAGCAATCTACAGATTCAATGCAATCTCCATCAAAATTCCAACTCAATTCTTCAACGAATTAGAAAGAGCAATCTGCAAATTCATCTGGAATAACAAAAAACCTAGGATAGCAAATACTCTTCTCAAGGATAAAAGAACCTCTGGTGGAATCACCATGCTTGACCTAAAGCTGTACTACAGAGCAATTGTGATTAAAAACTGCATGGTACTGGTATAGCGACGTCAAGTAGACCAGTGGAATAGCATTGAAGACCCAGAAATGAACCCACACACCTATGGTCACTTGATCTTTGACAAGGAAGCTAAAACCATCCAGTGGAAAAAAGACAGCATTTTCAACAAATGGTGCTGGTACAACTGGTGGTTAACATGTAGAAAAATGAGAATTGATCCTTTCCCATCTCTTTGTACTAAGGTCAAATCTAAGTGGATTAAGGAACTCCACATAAAACCAGAGACAGTAAAACTTATAGAGGAGAAAGTGGGGAAAAGCCTCGAAGATATGGGTACAGGGGAAAAATTCCTGACTAGAACAGCAATGGCTTGTGCTGTAAGATCGAGAATTGACAAATGGGACCTCATAAAATTGCAAAGCTTCTGTAAGGCAAAGGACATCGTCAATAAGACAAAAAGGCCACCAACAGACTGGGAAAGGATCTTTACCTATCCTAAATCAGATAGGGGACTAATATCTAATATATATAAACAACTGAAGAAGGTGGACTTCAGAAAATCAGATAACCCCATTAAAAAATGGGTCTCAGAGCTAAACAAAGAATTCTCACCTGAGGAATACCAAATGGCTGAGAACCACCTGAAAAAATGTTCAGCATCCTTAATCATCAGGGAAATGCAAAGAAAAACAGCCCTGAGATTCCATCTCACATCAGTCAGAATGGCTAAGATCAAAAATTCAGATGACAGCAGATGCTGGCAAGGATGTGGAGAAAGAGGAACACTCCTCCATTGCTGGTGGGATTGCAAGCTTGTACAACCACTCTGGAAATCAGTCTGGCAGTTCCTCAGAAAATTGGACATAGTATTACCGAAGGATCCCGCAATACCTCTCCTGGGCATATATCCAGAAGATGTCCCAACTGGTAAGAAAGACACATGCTCCACTATGTTCATAGCATCCTTATTTATAATAGCCAGAAGCTGGAAAGAGCCCAGATGCCCCTCAACAGAGGAATGGATACAAAAAATGTGGTACATTTACACAATAGAGTACTACTCAGCTATTAAAAAGAATGAATTTATGAAATTCCTAGGCAAATGGATGGACCCGGAGGGCATCATCCTGAGTGAGGTAACCCAATCACAAAAGAACTCACATGATATGTACTCACTGATAAGTGGATATTAGCCCAGAAAGTTAGAATACCCAAGATACAAGATACAAAGCACATGAAACTCAAGAAGAATGAAGACCAAAGTGTGGACACTTTGCCCCTTCTTAGAATTGGGAACAAAACACCCATGGAAGGAGTTACAGAGACAAAGTTTGGAGCTGAGACAAAAGGATGGCCTATCTAGAGACTGCCATACCCGGGGATCCATCCCATAATCAGCCCCCAAACGCTGACACCATTGCATACACTAGCAAGATTTTGCTGAAAGGACCCAGATATAGCTGTCTCTTGTGAGAATATGCCGGGGCCTAGCAAACACAGAAGTGGATGCTCACAGTCAGCTATTGGATGGGTCACAGGGCCCCCAATGGAGGAGCTAGAGAAAGTACCCAAGGAGCTAAAGGGATCTGCAACCCTATAGGTGCAACAACAATATGAACTAACCAGTACCCCCTGGAGCTTGTGTCTCTAGCTGCATATGTATCAGAAGATGGCCTAGCCGGCCATCAGTGGAAAGAGAGGACCATTCGTGCAAACTTTATATGCCTCAGTACAGGGAATGCCAGGGCCAAGAAGTGGGAGTGGGTGGGTAGGAAAGTGCGGGGGGAGGTTATGGGGGACTTTTGGGATAGCATTGGAAGTGTAAATGAGGAAAATAAAAAAAGAGAAGATCTCTCCCCTCTCTTTGCCACCAGGAATCAAGGGCTGTGCCCCCTGTTGTGGCCCAGTCATCAATCACCTGTATGAGAACCTCTTCCTTCCTCTGAGTTCTATTAGAGGGGGCAGCCACTCTGCATCATGGGCCAGAACCTTCTGGGCTGTTTTTTTGTTTTGTTTTGTTTTGTTTTGTTTTGTTTTTTGTTGTTGTTGTTGTTTTTGTTTTGTTTTGTTTTGTTTTGTTTTTTTTGTCAGCTGGATTTATGCCACAGTTGTCTTGGAAGAAGGAAACTCAATTGAGAAAATGCCTGTGTCTGATACAAAGCATTTTCTTTACTGATTATTGATCTGGGAGGGCCCAGGCTATTGTAGGCAGTGCCACTCCTGGGCAGGTAGTCCTGGGCTGTATAAGAAAGCAGGCTAAGCAAGCCATGGGGAGCAAGCCAGTAAGTAGTGTTCCTTCAAGGCTTCTGCTTTGATTCCTGTCTGCAGGATCCTGCCTCAGTTTTCCTAGATGGTAGGCTCTACCCTGTGAGCCAAATAAACTGTCTCCTCCTCAAGTTGCTTTTGGTTTATCACAGCAATAGAGAAGCAAACCAAAACACTCCTTTTAGATCCCTTGCCATATTATCCGTTTCTTTGTAAGTCCATGATGTTAATAATTTTCTCAATGAATCTCTTATTCAAAATGACAGTCTACCTTGGTGTCCCCTGAGCCTCAAACCTGAGGCATTTCAGTTACTATTCTTGTCCCTGTGACATGTGCTGACGGACAAGGGACTTACTTTGTTCACCACTTCAGGGGACTCAGTTCATCATGGTGTGGAGACACAGAAAGAGGAGTGACACAGTACACACTGGTGGCTTCCAGACCAGGAAGCAGAGAACAGACCCAGGAGAGGGGCTAGCCATATCTTTCAAGCGTCTGCTGGCGAGTTCTATATCAACATAACACAAGCACACGTCACCCGGGAGGAGTGAGCCTTGATTGAGAACATGCCTCCATAAAGATCAGGCTGTCAGCCAGCCTGGAAGGCATTTTCTTAAGTAGTGATTGATGTGGTGGGAGGGTCCCGCGGGTCCCGCCCCGCCCATTGTGCCCTTCCGCCCCGCCCATTGTGGGTGGGACTACGCCTGGGCCAGTGGTCCAGGCTTTTATAAGAAAGCAGGCTGAGCATGTCACAAGGAGCAATCCAATAAGTGAGTACCTCTCTATGGCCTCAGCATCAGCTCCTGCCCCAGGTTCCTGCCCTGTTTGAGTTCCTGTCTTGACTTCGGTTGATAGTAAACAGTGTCGCAGAAGCATAAGCCACACGAACCCTTTCATTCCTAGCCTGCTTTGGCCATGGTGTTTCATCAGAGCAATAATAAACCTAACTAGGACAAAGGGCATGCCCCTGTTCCCAGTAACCTCACTCCCTCCAGCCTGGACCTATAACACCCTCAGGTGGGGCCCACGTGAGTCTGAGGGGGAACAAACACTTCAGACTCAGTTTGTAAGAGGTACCACATTGTTTTATGGGAGGAAAGAAGAGCTAGGAATCTCCTATTCTACCATCTTGCTTGTAATTGTCCCCTACTCTTAAGTGATAAATTCTTCAGCAGAAATATAGGTGGGATTTGTGTTAACCTTGAGATCTCTATATTCTCACACTCACACACATGCAGGATCATTGGAGACAGAAAGGACAGTGTGGAAATCAGATTGACTTTTTTTTTTCCACACTGAGAGAAATAATTCCTGAGGTTGTGACATTTACCTTTGGATAGCTCTGAGCGAGGTCCTCATTAAGACAGGACTGTAAGCGGCTAATGCTTTTCCGTGCATTAGGGGCCTTTAGATACCATCAGGGCTCTTAAGAACAGGACAGCTTTATAGCTCTTGAAAGGCAATATCTCTCCTCTTTGAAAGCATTTCAGGTTCAAAGAGGGGAAATTTCCCCTCTAGGCAGGGAAGGGTACCTCACACTCTCCACAGAATATCAAAAATAACTGAAACAACCTTTAATAGGCAGTGAGTTGGATTGTTAGAAGCTGTGACAGAAAAGGCTTTCTCAGTAATAGCTGATTTAAAAGCTAAAAGCGGTGTCCCTCACCAGGAAGAGAAATTACCAAATGATAAGTAACAGGCTTATTTGAAGTGGGAGGACCATCGAGGGATGCATGTGGATTTATACACACATGTTACATCATGCGCTCTTCATGTCGAAATTACCATAGAGTACTAAGAGGAAATAGAAGGACAACAAGGACATCGATTAATCTTCGTGGGGATATGGACATTTTCCCTGAGGACTAAGTCTTTAGAACTTCCAGGTCGACATCACTTGGGTCTCTGAGTTTGTGCCCAAGATTAGCAATACTCAGAATAGCGTTATGATTATTTGTCACAACGGAGGACGGCATTGTGGGTGCTGTTGTTAGGATATGGTTCATTGAATCGGGCTGTATCTTGGTCTTCCATAGTTGGATTTTTGAAAGCCAAGGTGGTGGAATTCAAAGTCAGGGAGGACACAAGGCATGGTTCTGTGTCACTCTTCAGGATGGGCGTTCTTGGAAGTAGAATATCTTGCATGTTTCCCTCTGGATGAGATTTTTGGCAGCTGTGACTGCTTTGGAGGTTTTAGTAAAGCACAACTGAGGTGAGCACTAATTTCCCAAAAATAATCTGTCTGTCTGTCTATCTATCTATCTATCTATCTATCTATCTATCTATCTATCTATCACCTATTATCTATCTATCTATCTATCTATCTATCTATCTATCTATCTATATATCTATCTATCTATCTACTATCTATCTATCTATCTATCTATCTATCTATCTATCTATCTATCTATTATCTATCTATCTATCTATCTATCTATCTATCATCTATCTATCTATCTATCATCTATCTATCTATCTATCATCTATTATCTATCTATTATCTATCTATCTATCTATCTATCTATCTATCTATCTATCTATCTATCTATCTATCTATCTATCGAATATATTTTATCAGAGAGACTGGAAGGTACTTTGTAACCATTTGCCTAAGCTATTAGCATCTCCCAGAAAGAACAAGCTGAGACAATTCTTCTAAACCTGGGAGTGCCGGCAGTAGCAGACTGTGTTCGTCTGACTCTCTAAGAGGCAGGCACTTTAGGTATTTATGACCCCTTGCAGTGGCAGGTCTTAGAGAGCCAGTCTCCGATGGGTTTAAAGAAGAACCAGGATTGACTTCTGAAATGGCACACAAAGGTGGCAGGCTGGCAGCAATTAGATGCCCTGGCATTTTCCCATGCCCCAGTCTTGCTTTGCCTGCTCTAAGAGCTGACATCCTTCTTGGTGAGCAGCAACTGGGGAGCAGCGCCTCTCACCCCGCTCTGCATCACACTTCACTTTGACTCGTTCCAGGGTCTATCACCTTCCTGTCTGCACCAGTCACTGACTGGTGGGGATGGCGAGGCTCATTTATATCATTTATACCTTGTTTTCATTGTTCTCAGGCTAGTTTCCAAGCAGGGCTTGGATTGTTTCCTCCTGGGGACATTGACTAGTGAGTGGGGTAGGGATAGATAGCTGGACAAACCTGGAGTTCTCTGTTATGACAGAGGGGAACCATGCAGAGGAGGCTACTTCCAACACACCCTTCAGACCTTTCACTGGTCTTTGTGGGATGAAAGTCAGGGCACTGGGGAGGGGAGTGAGGCAGCCTTGGGTCAACACAGACTGAGACCAGTTGGGTTGTCCTGATGGTGTGAATGCTGTTGGCAGGTCTGGACAGATAGACACTGTTTCAAGTAGAAGAAAAGACACACAGGAGAGTTTTGAGAGACTATTTAAGGACCTTTAGAAACAGTGTAGCCAGGACAAAGATCTGGGGGACAAAAATCCTCAGAAACTGAGGCTAACCCAGAAGTTTCTGCCAAGAGGACATTGTGACATTGAATATCAAAGACTTTGATTTCTGGGTATCCCTGGAAACCACAGTCCTTTTGGTCTCCCCAGGCAGCCAGAAGCATGCTGGTATGTGGTTGCAGAGCAGGGAATCAGGCCTGACATAACGGAGTGGATGCCTCATCCTTGGGCTGGGACCCAGGAGGAAGGCTTCACTTTCTCCCAGCATTTGATCTATCTGGGCACATCCGACAAAACTGCAGAGAGCTTTGTTCTTGCCACAGCTCAGCATGAAGAATAGAGTAAAGGAGACAGAAATGGTGGAGGGTTTCTGGAGTAGAAGAGGAAATGGGTGGAAGTTTGGGCGTTATAGTAGTCATGGCCTGGAGGCTGAGTCACAGAAGTGGAATCTCTTTTGAATGCTGAGCAGGAGACAGTGTTGCAACCTTGTTCCTCAACCCATCCTCTGTGAGAACTGCTTGATCAACCAGATAGTTCAGCTTATCTGCCCTGTTCTGATGGAGTGTGGTCCTCTCTCCCTGGGAACTAAGGATCCAGTGTAAAGAAAGGTCACAGATGGTCTCTCTACTCCACAAGAAGACAAGTCAATGTAAGAGGAAATTAGCCAGGAAATGGGAAAATCTGCACTTTTCTGTAGAGACACTGAAAAGAAGTCAACCCCACGGGGAATTGAGGAAGTGTAGCCCCTTAAAATAAAAAATTAGCTGTTATTTGTTGCATATTTGATTAAGCTGTTTTTAAGATTCTTGGTAAAAATCTAGAGTTGGTTAGATTTTGGGAGATGGAAGCTTATATTCTCTTGACTACTGTATATGTTGGTGATATTCTTCCTGGACAACTATTAGTGTGTAGCCAAACATAAGCACATTCATTTTGACTCACCAATGTCACTTTCCCCCAAAGCACTGTTTCTCTATCGTAGACCTATGACACTATTAACCTGCTTTATTCCCTGTCCATTGTGGGATTGCGTTGTTTAGTAGTGACTCTGGCCCCTTCCTACAAGATACCAGCAACATCCCTGACTTGCCTCCCTGTGGGACGTGTGGTCCATGCCACCAGACAGGCATAAGAACTGGTGAGGTAGAGCTTCCTCAAACCCTGGAATCTCAGAGATCTGAGACAGCAAGAGTGAGACTGCTCCCTCCCTGCTTCTATGCTTGCTCTGCAGCATGTAGCCAGGACACTCAACTAAGGTGACCATCGGCAGTCGGTCAGTCACATAGCACATGGGATGCCTCTCCATAGTAATGAAGCATCTCAAGAGCCTTAGCCTTCAGCCTGATTCCTTTCCTTCCTTTCCTGATTTTCTCATGACCTTACCCAAAATTATATAAACTCTGGTTCATCCTGAATAAAGTGTATGCATTCATATCTACCCCCAATAAAGAAAAACAAACAAGCTACAATCATTGCAGAGAGTTGCTTCATCAAAAATCACCATGGGGAAGTGTGGGGAGCCGCCCTCACATTCGCCGTTGCAAGATGGCACTGACATCCTGTGTTCTAAGTGGTAAACAAATAATCTGCGCATGTGCCAAGGGTAGTTCTCCACCCCATGTGCTCTGCCTTCCCTGTGACGACAACTCGGCCGATGGGCTGCAGCCAATCAGGGAGTGACACGTCCTAGGCGGAGGATAATTCTCCTTAAAGGGGACGGGGTTTCGCCATTCTCTCTCTTGCTCTGGCTCTTGCTTCTTGCTCCTGAAGATGTAAGCAATAAAGCTCTTGTGCTCTTGCGCTCTTGCTCTGGCTCTTGCTCTCTTGCTCTCTGGCTCCTGAAGATGTAAGCAATAAAGCTTTGCCGCAGAAGATTCCGGTTTGCTGCCTCTTTCCTGGCCGGTCTCGAGAACGCGTATAAGAGGGAAGGCCTTTGCCTAAATGAGCCATGACACTAAGGCTTCTGAAGAAGGTCTTCTCTCTTCTTTCGTTCCCTCTGGCATTGGGCACTTACTTCCAACCAGACCAGAATCCTGCCTGGCCCCTGGCTCTGCTTTCCCCTTCCAGCCTGGCATGCACCAGCACTTGGATGCCCCAGAGGGAAACCCAGATGGCTGACTCCCTGAGCCAGTTTGTGGGCAGTGTCCAGATACCACCAGAGGAGAGGCAGAAGACAGGACCACACAGCCCTAAGTGGTGACACAAAAAATATCTCCAGACATTGTGGCCATACAGGGAGATGGGTGTCAGGACAGTGAGTCATGGGTTTGTGAAAGAAGTCACCCAGACAAAAAGGGGAGGTGGAACTGTATTAGACCCTCAGTGGCACAGCTAGAGTATGAGGCAGTTGGAGAGACTGTTGGAGTTTTCTAAGATACTGCCTTCATGGCAGGATTTATGCACAGGCAGACAGGCAGGAGATAAATCAGTGTTATAGTGTCTTGGTTATTTAGGTCTTACTGGGTGAGACACATGGAGCTTGTATCTGACAATATAGTATTTTGCTAAGGGTTTACACCATGTAACCTTAACCCTAATCCTCAAACCCTAACCCCCTAACCTTAACCCTAACCTTAGCCTTAACCGTAACCATTTTGGTCCTGCTTGGAGGCAATGGTGGCCTTGCTATGGACTCAGCCTGCTCTGTTCTCAGGTCAAAATGACATAGCACTGCCTCCATCCCAGGACAGTGCCCACAGTTGTCAAACATTGTGAGGAGTAAGGACTTGAAATTTAACTTTGTTAAGGAGCCCTGCCCTAAAGACATAACTTCATGGAAGCAAAGGATGGGCATGGTAGGAAGCCTAAAGTCTAGAACTGCTCTGTTGTGGGGCTCATCTACCACTGAGAGAGGAGAAGGGAGTCCCCACACTTGGCCTTGGGTCCTTCCTTCTCTACCTCCTAAGCAGAGCTCAGGCTGGTTGCTAGAGAAATACAGATGGAAGGACTGGAGGGTTCCAGTTGTTCTTGACCACATGTGCAGCATTTTCCCTCTAGTCCCATTGTTTCAGTAAATTAAAGTCATTCATGGCCACTAATACCTGATATGCCAGCTTTATTGATAATCACATACTGTGCAATCCACTCACTTAAGCTTACCATCCAGCGATCTTAAGACGGTTGGAAGAGCAGTCCAGTACCATCACATCTTCCTAGAACACCGTTATCACTTCCAAAAGAAATACCAAAGCCATCCAACCTACTCATTTGCTCCCACCTTCACCCCAAGCTTTCAGTAACCACAAAATTTATTTCTGACTCTAAATATAACTCTGATGCATAAACAGAAGCAGAAAGTGTGTGGTCTTTAAGGGACCGGATTCATTCACTTGGCATGATACTTCTATATTTAATCACAATTGGGTCTTGAGCAGTTCCTAACCTTTCACATACCTGAAAAACATTTTCTTGCATGAATGTTACCATCGCCTTACCCATCACCAGAGGGACATTTTGGTTATTTCTACTTTAGACCTACTGTAAGGAAACTGCTATGAGCATTTACGTACAAACACTTGTGTGTGGACACAGTCTGGATTCTCCTGGATGTGTCCTGAGAGAGAGGGGGGTGGGGAGCTATACATAACCTTTTCATTTATTGTACTGTTGGACTGTTCCACAAGGGTTTGTACAGTAGACTTTGTAACCATGGACACTGTTTTGGGAATGAACCATGAGAATTCTAGCTTGATATGTAATAAGTGGAAACACATGTCTGTCCATTTGGACAACCCTACTCCCAAGGGGCTAGCTCCTACAGCATCTCTGCTGTTACCCCTGGGCTGGTTTCTGTGCCTTTGCTTTAGGCGCATTCAAAGGGTTTTGAATAAATCAGTCAGGGGAGTGGGGTTTGACTGGTTCTGATACTGAAATCTAGTGAATGTAGGCAAGGCTTTTAGGCTCAAAAGATTTCTTGACTGCCTCATCTCCAGGTTCAAGGTCATGTAATGTAGTAGAGGGGGGCTGGAACTTCTTCAAGTATGGAGTCATGATGGACCATGACCAACTAGTTACTCTTCCTTGGAGACTTCCAGAATAATCAAACAGGAACCACTGTTTCCCCAGAGCCATGAGGAGAGTGGTAAATGGGAATTTGTCTCTAGCTACTTTGCCCTTCTTTTCTAGACCACCCAGGGGACCCCCAGAAGTCTCACTGTGGCCAGTGTCATTCCAGGAGAGGAGGAGACAGATTTCAGTAGTGTCTCATGAGTAGCCTCAAGCCACCAGACTGAATTGTCTCTGCCGCTGGAGCCAGGACCTGCTTGGGACGAATGTCTATAGCTTTCATTTGGGCATTGTTGACAAGGATAGTGTGTAATTCATGAGCCCTCTCTATACCCTGAAGACACCTTGCTCTCTGTTCAACTTCAGAATTTTGTAGCTTGCTCAATACAAAGAAATCCCATGGTAGACGGGCTTCAAGAGACTCTCCTCCAAATGAAAGTGTCCTACTTCCTCCTTAGTGCTAGAGAAGGAAGGGACAAAGAAGAGGATGCCTTTGTCACTGGGGGAGATGCCTCCTTTGTGTGTGTGTGTGTGTGTGTGTGTGTGTGTGTGTGTGTGTGCAAATGTGAATGTATTTTGCTGCAGGGAGTGTTGAATTTCTTTTATTTTTTCCTGGTCAAAAACAGATTATAAACCGGGCCTGGTGGTTTTATGTTTATAATCTGAGGTACTTGGAAGCTCAATCTGAACAATTTCCTGAAGTGCTGTATCAAAAAAACAAAAAGTAAGAGCCCGGAGAGATGACTCAGTGGTTAAGAGCACTGGCTGCTCTTCCCGAGAACCCAAGTTTGACTGACTGCACCCACATGGTGGTTCACAACCATCTCTAACTCTAGTGCTAAGGGATCCAAACACTGCTCTGGCCTCCAGGGGCATCAGGCACATATGTGGTGCACTGATGCACAGGCAGGAAACATCAAAGTTTTGTCTTTGGAGGGAAACGTCTTCATTCGCTCTAGATGCTCGCCTCTGAACTGAAGTTTCTATTTATGCTCATGCTGAACCAGACGATATCTTGGAGGAGACAGAATCCACTCCTTGTCACTCACATTTGTGTTGCTTTCTAATTGCCAGGACTCAGTGTTTGATGGACAACTTCAGTTTTTCAATGAATACCCAGGGTCACAAAAACAACCCAGCCCGTTGGGGCAAGTCCATTGTTGAGAACTAACGATGGTGGTAGCTAAAACTTAAGAGCTTCTGGAAATAAGGAAGCCTCCGCCACAGGGTCTCATCTTGGAAACACTGGAGAGACTTAGCAGGAGCCAAGGAGCTCAAAAGAACAGCAGAGGGGGAAGGAGCCGGGGGTACACCGTGCAGGAGACATGAAGAACAGTACACTTGCACCTGCTCAGGACTGGGCAGAGCTTCAATGTGGGCAGCAAGCAGGCCTTTGCTTGCGACCCTTGAAGAGATCCTCTTCCGGCAGCCAGTAGATTTTAATGGCGTCACTCGGGTGGATTCCCTTTGATACAAAATCCTGGTTCATGAGCATCAGGTCTCCAGGAAAGCCAGTGATAGGGAAGAGGTTTCTGTTTGTGAGGCCCGTGATCCGCCTCTCCGGTCTCTTCACTGGGAGGAAGGTTTTCCGATCATTCCGATGGCATACTACACAACTTTTGGTTTCTTCAGACTTGAAAGCCACATTCAGTATGACTTCTCGTTTATTTGTGGGTTCAAACTTGGCCTCCCCTTTCTCCCCCCGATTGGCTTTATCATTGCTATCCGTGTCATCATCCTCTCCCTCTTCACTGAACTTGTCTGTTTTGGGGGACAGCCTTCCAATATCTGTAGAAGACTGCTTGTTTTCCAGGGCTCGTGCCAGCTGCATTCTTTTGATGTGTTTCTTGATGCCTGTCACCTCTCGGTGCGGCGTTTGGAACTCTTCAGCAGGCACAGACACCTTCGCTGTCCATATTTTTTCTGGGGGTCCACACACAGCGTAAGAGGAGGGGTCTCTTCCCAACTCTATGGCCCTTTTGTAGTCTGCAGACTGCTTCTGGAGTTCCCTCAGCATCCTCCACTCCTTGTATTGTTTCTCAACCAAAAATCTTCTTGCTGCTCTGGTATGAACGCCACCGAGATGCTGGAGATAGAAAAAGGATGGTTAAAAATCTCATTGGAAATGTAGATGAAGAAAATACCTAATTAAAAAAATAAATTACAAAAAAAATCTCAATACCTAGAGGTAGGCAGCCCCAGCAATGAGAATTAGCTAATGCCTGGTTCTCCCTTTGCTGCTAAGAGCATTCGATGTTGGGAATTAAAGACACTACTAATGATGGCGGTAGCTAAAACTCAAGAGCTTCCGGAAATAAGGAAGCCTTGGGTTCAAAGCTTGGCTCTCCTTTTGTCCTTTACAAATTTAGAGTACAGAGGGCATCATCATTAGCACAGGAACCAAGGCCAGGCAAAAGACCAGAAGGCTCATCCTATCAGTGACCCACTTTCTGTTTCAGACAGACCCCACCTCCTAAAGGTTCCATAACTTCTCAAAACTTTGACACTTACTAGAGACCATACGTTGAAACACACAGGCTCGTGGGGGCACACCACACACTCAAGCACAGCACAGTGCCTGGAAGAAGAGCTGAGGGTCCCACAGCTTCATCTTTATTCTATGTTTGCAGCTGACACTTTTTTTAAAAATTAATTAATTCATTTATTTTTTGCACTCTATATTTTATTCCTCCCCCCCCCATCCACCCTCTGACTGTTCCACATCCCATACCTCCTCCCTACCCCCCTGTTTCCATGAGGATGTCCCCACCCACCATTCTACCTGACCTCTAAACTCCCTGGGGCCTCCAGTCTCTTGAGGGTTAGGTGCGTTATCCCTGAATGAACACAGACCTGGCAGTCCTCTGCTGTAGGTGTGTTGGGGGCCTCATATCAGATGGTGTATGCTGCCTGGTTGGTGGTTCAGTGTTTGAGAGACCTTGGGGGTCCAGATTAATTGAGACTGTTGGTCCTCCTACAGAGTTGCCTTTCTCCACAGTTCCTTCCCTAATTCTACAACAGGGGTTAGTTGCTTTTCTTCATTGGTTGGGAGCAAATATCTGCATCTGACTCTTTCAGCTGCTTGTTGAGTCTTCTGGATTACCGTCATGCTAAGTCCCTTTTTGTGAGTGCTCCATAGCTTCAGTAATAGTGACTGGCCTTGGGACCTCCCCTTGAGCTGGATCCTACTTTGGGCCTGTTGCTGGACCTTCTTTTCCTCAGGCTCATCTTCATTTCCATCCCTGCAGTTCTTTCAGACAGGGACAATTATGGGTCAGAATTGTGACTATGGGATGGCCCTCCTCTCCCTCATTTGATGCCCTGTCTTCTTGCTGGAGATGGGTACTATAAGTTCCCTCTCCCTACTGTCAGGCATTTCATCTAAGGACCCTTTGAGTCCTGAGAGTCTTTCACCTCCCAGGTCTCTGATGCATTCTGGAGGGTCCCCTCAGCCTCCTATCTCCAGAGGTTGCCTGTTTCCATTCTTTGCTGGCCTTCTGCTGACTTTCAGGGCTCTAGTCCTTTTTCCTCACCTGATACCAGATCAGATTCCCCTTTCCCCCCACTCTCCCGCTGTCCACTTTCCCTCCCTCCCTCCCTCCCTCCCTTCCTCCCTCCCTCCCTCCCCACTTGTGATTGTTTTCTTCTCTCTCCCAAGTGGGTCTGAGGCATTTTCATTTGGACACTTCACCTTGTTGACCTTTTTGAGTTCTGTGGACTGTATCTTGGACATTCTGTACTTTTTTTTTTTTTTTTTTTGGCTAACATCCACTTATTAGTGACTACATGCCATGCATGTCCTTTTGGGTCTGAGTTACCTCACTCAGGATGATATTTTCTAGTTCCATCCATTTGCCTGCAAAACTCAGGATGTCTTCATGCTTAATAGCTGAGTAGTATTCCATTGTGTAAATGAACCACATTTTCTGTATCCATTCTTCTGTTATGGGACATCTGGGTTGTTTCCAGCTTCTGGCTATCACAAATAAGGCCGCTATGAACATAGTGGAACATGTGCCCTGTGGCATGGTGGGACATCTTTTGGGTATATTTTCAAGAGTGGTATCGCTGGGTCTTCAGGTAGATCTATTTCCAATTTTCTGAGGAACCTCCAGATTGATTTCCAGAGTGGTTGTACCAGTTTGCAATTTCACCAGCAATGGAGGAGTGTTCCTCTTTCTCCACATCCTCTCCAATATGTGTTGTCACCTGTGGTTTTGATCTTAGCCATTCTGATTGGTGTAAGGTGGAATCTTAGGATCATTTTGATTTGCATTTCTCTGATCACTAAGGGACTTTGAACATTTCTTTAGGTGCTTCTCAGCCATTCTAGATTCCTCAGTTGTGAAATCGGTTTAGTTCTATACCCCATTATTTGATTGGGTTGCTTGTTTTTTTAAAAATTAATTAATTAATTAATTAATTTTGTGATTAGCTTCTTGGGGTTGGTGAAGTTTTTTTTTCCCTAATCTGTAGGTTGCCGGTTTGTCTATTGACTATGTCCTTTGCCTTACAGAAGCTTTCCAGTTTCATGAGGTCCCATTTATCAATTATTGGTCTTAGAGCATGAGACATTGGAGTTCTGTTAAGGAAATTTCCCCTAAGCCCATGAATTCAAGGCCCTTTCCCACTTTTTCTTCTATTTGATTCAGCGTATCTGGTTTTATGTTGAGGTCCTTTATCCACTTGGACTTGAGCTTTGTGGAAGGTGAAAATATGGGTCTATTTTCATTTTTCCACATACAGACAGCCACTTAGACCAGCACCATTTATTGAAGATGCTTTCTTTTTTCCACTGTATAATTTTGGCTTCTTTGTCAAAGATCAAGTGTCCATAAGTGTGTAGTTTTATTTCTGGGTCTTCAATTCTATTCCATTGATCAACGTGTCTGTCTCTGTACCACTACCATGCAGTTTTTATCACTATTGCTCTGTAGTAAAGCTTGAGGTCAGGGTGGTGATTCCCCCAGCTGTTCTTTGTTTGTTTGTTTTGTTCTTTTTTTTTTTTTTTTGAGACAGGGTTTCTCTGTGTAGCCTTGGCTGTCCCAGAACTCACTTTGTAGACCAGGCTGGCCTTGAACTAAGAAATCTGCCTGCCTCTGCTTCCCAAGTGCTGGAATTAAAGGCGTGTGCCACCACCTCCCGGCCCAGCTGTTCTTTTATTGTTTAGAATTGTTTTCACTATTCTGGGTTTTTTTCCTTTCCAGATGAATTTGAGAATTGCTCTTTCCATGTCTTTGAAGAATTGTGTTGGGATTTTGATGGGGATTGCATTGAATCTATAAATTGCCTTTGGTAGGATGGCCATTTTTACTATGTTAATTCTGCCAATCAATGAGCATGAAAGATCTCTCCATTTTCTGAGATCTTCTTCTGTGTCTTTCTTGAGAGACTTGAAGTTATTGTCATACAGGTCTTTCACTTGTTTGGTTAGTTACCCCAAGATATTTTATATTATTTGTGGCTATTGGGAAGGGAATTTTTCTGCAATTTCTTTCTCAGCCTGTTTATCCTTTGTATAAAGGAAGGCTATTGATTTATTTGAGTTAATTTTATATCTGGCAACTTTGCTGAAGTTGTTTATCAACTGGAGAAGTTCTCTGGTAGAATTTTTGGGGTTGCTTATGTATAGTATCATGCCATCTGCAAATAGTGATACCTTTATTTCTTCTTTGCCAATTTGTATCCCCTTGATCTCTCTTTGTTGTCTTATTCTCCTAGCTAGCACTTCGAGTACTATATTGAATAGATATGGAGAGAGTGGGCATTTTTGTTTTGTCCCCAATTTCAGTGGGATTGCTTCAAGTATGTCTCCATTTAATTTGATATTGGCTGTTGGTTTGCAGTAAATTGCTTTTATTATGTCTAGGTATGGGCCTTGAATTCCTGATCTCTCCAATACTTTTAACATGAAGGGGTGTTGGATTTTGTCAAATGCTTTTTCTGCATCTAAGGAGATGATCATGTGATTTTTAAAAAATATATAAATGTACTTATATTATTATTTATTATTTTTTCTTTTTTTAATTGGGTATTTATTTCATTTACATTTCCAATGCTATCCCAAAAGTCTCCCACACACTCCCCCACCCACTCTTCTACCCACCCACTCCCACTTCTTGGCCCTGGCGTTCCCCTGTACTGAGGCATATAAAGTTTGTACGACTAATGGGCCTCTCTTTCCACTGATGGCCGACTAGGCCATCTTCTGATTCATATGCAGCTAGAGACACGAGCTCCGGGGCAAAGTTTGGAGCTGAGACAAAAGGATGGACCATCTAGAGACTGCCATATCCCGGGAGCCATCCCATAATCAGCTTCCAAACACTGACACCATTGCATACACTAGCAAGATTTTGCTGAAAGGACCCACATATGGCTGTGTCTTGTGAGACTATGCCGGGGCCTGGTAAACACAGAAGTAGATGCTCACAGTCAGCTATTGGATGGATCACAGGGCCCCCAATGGAGGAGGTAGAGAAAGTACCCAAGGAGCTGAAGGGATCTGCAATCCTATAGGTGGAACAACAATATGATCATGTGATTTTTTTCCTTTGAGTTTTCCATTTCCAGGTTTGCCTCCATTTGTGTTTTCTTTATTGTTTCTACTTCCACTTTTAGGTCTTGGATGGCTTTATTCAATTCCTTCACCAGTTTACCTGTGTTTTCCTGTATTTCTTTCAGTGAGCTATTGATATCTTCCTTAAAGGACTCTCTTATCTTCACGAGATAGGATTTTAGGTCAGCTTCCTGATTTTCAGGTGTGTTATTTTATTCAGGGCTTGCTGTAGTGGGAGAACTGGGTTCTGATGATGCCCACATATAATGGCTTCTGTTGCTTATGGTCTTGCATTTGCCTTTCACCATCTGGATATCCCTAGTGTTTGTTGGTCTGGTTGACTGTCTGGAGTTTACCTCTTTTGTTCCTGGGTTGCTTCAAGTCTCCCAGTAGGCCTTCAGCCTTCGCTGTAGCAAGCCACCTGTGGGGTCTTCCAACTGGGGGCTCTTCATAGGGGCAGAGAAACTGCTGATCTGTTGCCCTGGCTGCAGTAGATCTCCTGGGAGGCCTTCAGACTGTTGGGTCTTCAGTGGAGCAGTCAAGCTGCTGTTTAACTGCTCTGAGTACAGCTGATCCTCAACTGCTCTGAGTTTAGCAGGTCCTCTATGATGGGTCAGGATATGGTGTTTTCCCTGGAGCAGACCAGCTAAGAGTTTACTCCAGCAGAAAAGCCATCTTTGCTTTTTCATTTTTTGATTATTATTGGTTTTATTTTTTATTTTGAATTTTTGATTATGTTTTAAAAGATTAATTTGTTTTTAATTATGTATATTTGTGTGTGGGGGTATGTGCATGTGTGTGCAGGTGACTGTGGAGGCTGGAAGAGGGTGTTCCTGGAGGTACAGTTGTGGGCGATTGTGGGTTACCTGACTTGGGTCCTGGGAACTGAGCTCTGCAACAGCAGTGTGGGCTCTCTCTGCAGGTCCCGGCTTTTAGTGTTTGACAGTTTAATAGATGATATAATGAGCATTTCACCCATTACATGCTCTTATATCCCTCTCAGTGCCACCAAACTTTTTGCATACAAGTCCTTTCCTTTCCAGCTTTCATGGCTTCTCTCTTCTCTTCTCTTCTCTTCTCTTCTCTTCTCTTCTCTTCTCTTCTCTTCTCTTCTCTTCTCTTCTCTTCTCTTCTCTTCTCTTCTCTCCTCTCCTCTCCTCTCCTCTCCTCTTCTCTTCTCTCTCTCTCCCCTCCTCTCTCTGCCCTCTCTCTCCTTTATTTTCTTCCACTTTCCCTCTTTCTCTTTTCTTTGTGTATTTTGTTTTGTGACCCCCCCAACTTTAATTCATGTTATTTCTGGCTCACAAGCAACTCACTAGTGGTTATACCACTGAAGTAATGAATGACTCCTTCTCCACCCCAATCCCTGTCTCTGCCTCATCCCCCAACATTAACAGTTTAGGGAGGACTAATGTCTTGTGAGCCTCTCCCCCACTATGATTGAATGTTGATGGGCACCATCTTGGGCAGATCTTTGTGTGGTATTAAAAGGCCAAGTATTAAGACACATGAGTTTGTGGGGGACATGTCACACTCAAAGTACAGCATAATACCAGGTAAGAAATATTTAAGAAATGGCAGTTTCATAATTTATTTCCATTTACAGTTATATTTCTCTCTCTCTCTCTCGTTTCTCTCGTGTTTGGTGTGTGTGTGTGTGTGTGTGTGTGTGTGTGTGTGTGTGTGTTGCTTACATGCAGAAGAGGATGCACAGCCTGTGCATATACACTCAGGATCCAGAAGAGGACATTAAGTATCTTCCTTGCCCCATCACTTATCTCCATATCCCTTTGAGACATATTCTCTCACTGAACTAGAAGCTTGCCATTTTGTATAGGCTACCTGGCCAGCAAGCTCCAGGGTCCACCTGTCTCGGCCCCCCAGGGCACACATGCAGTCATGCCTGGCACTTTTATATAGTTGCAAAGGACTCAATATCAGGCCTTCATGCTTGTACTGCAAGTGTACTCATCCCCCCGAGCCATTTTTCCAAGCCCTGCTTATGGCTGTACTTGTGATTGGGACATTCAGAGACTGAGATCCAGCCGATGTGAGCTGTTGTGGAAAGGCCTGCTTTTGTGAATTTTTAAACCTAGGATCCCCTGCCTCTGTAAGAAGACTCCAGGGGAATTATTGTCCATGCAAACTTGAGGGCACTCACTTGAATTTCTTGTTCCATTGGGGAGTATTTTCCAAGGGCAATGCGTGGATCTGATTTGTAGAATGCCGTCCATATCCTAGAAGGCAAGGACAAGGAGTTAGAGCTCTAAAAAGAGCCTTTCTAGTCTCTTCTCATGGTGAGAAGGTCACAGATGGTCATTCTACATTAACTAGGTTGAGGCTGCACAGGAAAGGACTGGCTACCCAAGTCATACTCACCCCAAAGGTGATGGAGTACAGAGGTCCTCTTTGTGGTGTGGGAAATCTTGAACTACCCAGGGATGGTTGTCACTGCAGATCCTGGATGGCTTTCTACTATTTTGCTCTCCCTCGGCTGGGGTCCCTTCCTGAGCCTTTGGATATCCACATCTCTGGCTTTTATACTGCTGAAAGTGGTTTTCCCACTCCTTAATCATGCTCCGGCAATAGGTTAGGGCAGGAGGTGTTACTGTCCGGAGTTTGTATCTGAGACAGTTTAATGGGAGCTCAAGACACAGTTAAAAGCACTTACTGTGTCATAACTGGCTTAGCCAAGGCCTCATTGTGAAGTCTGCACCTAAGGGTTAGATGACCCTTGGAGTGAAACAGGCAGCAGACTGGAGCCCAGGAAGAGACTGGGCAGAGTGTGGCTGGGAGCCTGTACAGCTGCTCAGTTATAGGATGAAGAAGAGGACTTTGCACTGGTACCTATTGAAGGTGGGGTTTTTAGGAGGGGAGGGGAATTGTTTTTTCTTGTTATTTTCACAATACCACATAGATTTTCTTTCCATATTTTTGGTTAAATAAATTATGAATATTTACTTCTGTTCTTTTTTTAATGATTTTAGAGCTTTATTATAGAAAGGCAGGGGGAAAGAGAAAAGTAAAAGAGAGAGACCAGCCATGGCCAAGAGGAGAGAAGGGGGAAAGAGAAAGAGAGAAGAAAGGCTAGAGAGTAAGAGAGTGAGAGGAGAGAAGAGAATAGAGAGGAGAGTAAGGGGAGTTAGAGGAGCAAGAGCTACTTCTGTTCTTAACATATCTTTCTATTATTAATTTTTAAATTTTGTGTATATGCATGTGTGCCAGAGTGTTTGTATGGGTGTCACATGCATGCAATGCCTGTAGAAGTCAGAAGAAGGTAACAGATCCCCTGAGAGGGAGTTAGAGATGGTTGTGAGCTGCCATGTGGATGCAGGAAAGAGAACCTGGATCCTCCTCTGCAAGAGTAGCAAGTGTTCTTAGCCACTGAGCCATCCAGCCCTACCTTTTGACTTCCTTAAAGTGAATGGCAGTTCCTATATTTATGTCAGGCACACTCTAATTATTGATATAAAGCTTTCCTTGCACTGTGAAAGAAACTGTCACCTATCCAAAGCAGGAATGATACATTCATATGCATGTAGTTAGCTCTAGGATAATAATTATCATTCTCTCCTCTCATTTTACACTTCTTTTAAGTATATATTTTTATTAGATATTTTCTTCATTTACATTTCAAATGCTATCCCCTTTCCTAGTTTCCTCTCTGAAAGTCCCCTATACCCTCCCCCTGCCCTGCTCCCCAACCCACCCACTCCCGCTTCCTGACCCTGGCATTCCCCTGTACTGAGGCATATAATCTTGGCAAGACCAAGGGCCTCTCCTCCCATTGATGGCCGACTAGGCCATCCTCTGCTACATATGCAACTAGAGACAAAAGCTCTGGGGGGGGGTACTGGTTTAAGTATATTTTAAAGTTATTTTATAATGGCTGTTAAGATGTATATGTGTTTATGACCAAGCCAAAGGACTCTCTCCTCTGTATCCACAGTTGTTCCTGAAGCCACTGGCCTGAGCCCGACTCCCTCTGGTAGATCTTGTAGTTTATGTCAATTACTCTTCTCATTACTACAACAAAGCACAGAAGAAATTTGAGAGAAGAGGGGTTTCTTTTGGCTCACAGTTTTATCACAGCAAGAAAGGCTTGGTGGAGTAGTCCAGTCCAGGGTGGTGGGAACTCTTTGCTGTTGCAATTTCTCAGATCAGGAAGTAGGGGGTTCAGGCTGGAGCCAGGATATAGATATCACCAAGTCCCAGCCCTGGCAACTGACTTCTTCTATCTAGGTCACACTCCCAGAGTTTCTATAACCTCCCTAAACACCACCACTGATAGCATCACACCTCGGGCCTGCGTGTTCAAACACGTGAGACTATGAGGGGCATTTCACATCCAAACGATTAAAGGCTGATCCCAAGGCACACCTGCCATATCAGAGACTAAGCAATAGGTTCCTGAAACCCGGGGTTCCCATTCTGACATTGATTCATACACAAATACGATTTTACATAAGATTTCTTGCCAGCCTTGCCCTGATGGGTTCAGTGGAGACATTGTCCCTCACCTTCTTCTCAAAGGCACCTGTGAGAGTCTCTGTGGTGTTTTGGGTGGGATATTCCCTGTATTCTTAAGCATCTGAATACAGTGTCACATTTACTGGCAGTGTTGGGGGAGGATTAGGAGGTGTGGCCTTGCTAGAAGAAGTGTATCACTGAGGGCAGGCTTCTGGGTTTCAAAAGCTATGCTCCATCTTCCTCAGCTTACTATCTCTCTACCTGCTGCATGTGGTATGAGATGTGAACTCTCAGCTGCTCCTGCTGTCACGCCAGCCTGCTGTCATGCTTTCCCACCATCTGGAGATGGACTCTGATTCCTCTGGAATGTAAGCCCCCAATAAACCCTTTCGATTATAAGTTGTCTTAGTTGTGGGGTTTCATTACACCAATAGGAAAATAATGTAGTCTTCCTTTGATTTCTTGTGCTTCTAAGATCCAGCACAAGGCATGAGTAATGCCTTCCTGAAGTATAGGCAGGCATTGTGATGGCTAGTTTTCCATCCAGCTGACACAGGCTAGAGTTGTTTAAGAGGAGAGAGCCTCAATTGAGAAAATGCCTCCATAAAATGGGTCTGTAGATATTGATGATACTCTGTTATGCTTGCACACAGGAGCGTAGCATAGCTGTCCTTGGAGATGCTCCACCCAGCAGCTGACTGAAACTGATGCATAGACATATAGTCAAGCATTAGAGGGGGCTTAGTAAGTCTTGTGGAAGAGGTGGGGGAAGGATTGAGGAACCTGGAAGGGGAAAGGGACTCCACAAGAATATCAACAGAGTCAACTAATCTGGACTCTTGGGGGCTCTCAGAGACTGAACCACCATTTAAAGAGCATACATGGGCTGGACTGAGTGCCCGCCCCACCTATGTAGAAATATGCAGCTTTGTCTTCATGTGGGGGGAGGCAACAACTGGAGGGAGGCTGTCCCTGACCTTGTTGCCTGCCTGTAACTCCTGTTTTCCCTAACTCGGCTGCCTTGTCTGGTCTCAGTGGGAGAGGATGCACCTAGTACTGCAGTGACTTGATGTGCCAGTGTGGGTTGGTTTGGGGGCCTCCCCATTCTCAGAGAAGAAGGAGAAGAGGAGGCTATGTGAAGGGGAGACTATGGGGGGAAGGGGAGGACTTTGATAGGTATGTAAAGTAAAAAAAAAATGGGGCTGTAGGCAAGCCTATAAGACATTTCCTTAATTCATGATTGATGTGGGAGGGCTCACCTAATTGTGGGTGGGACCATACCTAGACTAGTGGTCCTGGGTTCTGTAAGAAAGCAGGCTAAGCAAGCCATGAGAAGGAAGCCAATAAGCAGCACCCTCTTTATGGCCCCCAGGTTTCTGCCCCCAGTTTTCTGACCTGCTTGAGTCCCTGTCCTGACTTCCTTCGATGATGGACTATGAGGTGGGTGTGTAAGCCTGTCCTTCTCAGCTTGCTTCTGGTCATGGTGTTGCATCATAGCAATGATGACCCTAACTAGAACACATGAGTTCCTGGATCAAGAGACTTGAGAAGGCAAATATTCATCTTCAAATTAGGGCCAGTGTCTTAGTTTCTTTTCCCATTTCTGTGATAAAATACTCAAAAACAGTTTAAAGGAGAAAGGGTTCATTATAGCTCATAATTCAAGGTATAGTCTATCATGGTGGGGAAGAAAGGCAGCAGGGGCTTTAAGCAGCTGGGCATATGCCATTCAGAGTCAGAAAGAAGAGAGCATATAAATGCAAAGGTGTTTCTCAGTTTCTGTTCTCCGGCTACAAAGTCCAGGATCCCACCCAAGGGATGATGATGGCCATAGTGGGTTGTGTCACTGCTCCCGAGGCAGGGGGACCAAGGAGGATGGAGCTGATAAATGAGGCAGACAAGAGTTCCCTGCAACAGCCAACATTATTCAGAGCAACAGATTACTTGTGTTGTCAGGATTAAGGGAGTTCGTATGGTTAATGTTCACATGAGTTCAAGCTGTTTACCATAATAAAGACAAACCTTGTGTAATGTGGCAAAAAACCATGTTTTTCCACAGAGGCACACAAAGGATAGTTTAAACATTCAACCAGATAACAGAATAACAGCAGCGAGCCGAAATGAGCAACCTGAAGTAAACCCACTCTTATCCAAGACACCTGGGAGGAGCACACAACCACATTCCAAGAACAGTCTGGTGTTTTGAAGAAATGGAGGTCACAAGACTCTTGTCCTGTTTTCTTGGAGTGCTCTCATAAGCACTCAGAAGTCTCTTCACCAGACTCCATTCCTGGACCATATTCCTAGTGGGTAGGTCTTCCTCCCGCTATGCCCAGAGGCCCACATTCCAAGTAATTTTGATTCTGTCAAGCTGGTAATTACCACTAACCACTGCAGTTAATAAAGGAACAGTTTAAGAACCCAACGCTCCCCCTAAACATGTTACTAGATGTCTGATGGTTGAAAGCTCTGTGGATTTTGAGAAAAGGTAATCATGATAAAGATGTGTTTTAGAACGGTGGGAAGGCATGTGTGTGCTAACAATAGTTCTCTGAGTGAAGCTACTGTGTTTGACCATAAAAATTGGAGTCCATTTAATTTGAATTTTAGATATATTCCATTTACTTAATGTAGGGAATAGGTCATTTTTATTGAAAATTCCATTTTAGCAGGGAGTTTTCCATGTTGTTTGGCAACTCTATCTTTGGGCTGGTGGAGGGCTTAACGAAGGCTGATGTACAGTACTGACCCATTTCTTTGGTGTAAATAGTTCCATGGTGTTGATGTTAAGACGCTAAGGTGAGTGATGCAGAAAATTGGAATTAAGAATAAATGCACACAACTGGCTCTCTCTCAAATACTGCCCCTTGCCATTTGACAACTTACCACCCCTGGGGGGTCACTAAGTTTTGGGTGAACAACATGGCCCCTGTTAAGAGGCAGTTGGAAAGATCAAGTGAATAAAAGAGCCACCAAGGGACTCACTGTTGTCTGCACACATTTACAGCATCAACTCAGTTGTCAGAACAGAACAGACTGTTTCTTGGAAGGATGATGCCTACCATTGTCCCTGTCATCTCTGGGGAACTTTTTCATCTTACTGCATTTAATAGGTCCTGAACAGACATTTCACACCCAGCCCACCATAAGGCCCCTTGAAAACTTTGTCCCTTTCATTTTTCTAAAACATCCCAGCCTCACAGCTGTGTTCTTCTTAGAAACCTTGTAGGCTGGACTTGCAGAAGATTTCTGAAATCACTGATGAGTTTAATGGATTGCTTCCATTTTAGGAAGAGACTAACTGATGCCTGTGAATTGATGTAGCCTCCTGGGCCTACAGGTTCTGTATCTGAGGATTCAACTGGTCACTGTCATTAGAATGGGGAGCACTGATTTCACACTGGGCTTTATAAGATGCTGATGTCTAGATCCCCACTTCCCAGTGGTACTGTTGTGATAGGATTTCAGGAGATCTGGATGCTCTCCAAGGAGTCCAATTGGGAAGCATGATGGAGAACCAGCACCTTGCAAAAGTCTCTAGGAATACTGGTTGCTATGACCTCACTTCTACCATTTCTGCTCTAACAAAGCAGGCATTTTAATGATCTTGACTTTATTTCCCTGCCTTCAATGTGATTTCTGGCACACAGAGGTTGTTCAGTAAATAGTTGTGGGATGTGGAATGCTGAGATATGGTAGCAGTACAAAGTAAATTGAGAGCCTTGGGCTGTAGGACATGAGTTCCAGGCATGATGGGAAGGGGCAGGGATTGGCTTGATAGGAACAGAACCTTAAGTCCAATCAGCCAGAATGGTGATTCTGACTTCTGCTGAGTGCTTGGGTTAGGCCACACGATCATCTCTTACTAGAGATGGAATTTCCTGAAGAGATGAGGGCAGTCCTTAGGCAGGAAAAAGGAAGATGGAAGGATTGTGTATTGACAAGAGCAGGGACCATCTTATACTCTGTGACTAAGCTGTGAGAAATCCAGCCATCCCTGCAAAGAGCCCTGGTGAGGAGGGGAAGGTCAAGCTGCCACACAGTGCAGGCTAAAGCCAGGTCCAGAACTAGAATCCAGGCTGGGAGACTCTGGTGCAGGCCCCAGCCAGGCAGGAGCAAATCAACAGACCTATGGTCTTTTCCAGTTGTGTCCACAGTCAGTTCAGCCTTAGTTCAGATGAGTTGAAGGAGGCAAGGGGGTGGAAGAGTGGAAGTTCCTACTAAGCCAGGACTCTGGAAACCTTAAGAGTTAAGGACCTGTATTTATGATTTTTCTGTAGCTGTGATAAAACACCATGGCCAAGGAAACATATAAATAAGAGTTTACTTGAGCTTTTGGTTCCAAAGGGGGCATCCATGCCAGAGCAGGGGTTAAGAGATCTTGTATTCAATGATAAACAAAAACAGAGTGAACTGGAGTGGGGCAGGGTATCAACTCTTAAAGCCCACCTCTAATGACGCACTTTCTCCAACAAGGCTCCAGCTCCTAAGGATTCCAAGACCTTCCCAAACGGTTACAACAACTTGGGACCAATTGTTTAAGCACATGAGCCTATGGGGGTGTTTCTCATTCAGATCACCACAGAACCCTTCGGGGGAAGGTTTATTCCAGGAAAGGGTACTCAGAGGTTGTTCATGGTACCCAGAAGTCTTAGGGATGGAAGCTCCATCCTAATGCCAAGGTGACCTTGACTCTGTTGTCTATAGACATTTGCACTAACTCAACAATGAGGACTTGGCAGGCAGAGAGGAAATGCTCTTTGGAGGAGAGCCAAAGAGAGCTGGTATGGTCAGGAGAACTAAAAGCAGTTTGATTTGCAGAGGGAGTGGATGGGTGGGACATGGCAAAGTTGGGTATGTTGTTCCTCTGCCATCAAAGCAGTCATCTGTACATCCATTCTCAGGGACCATGTCCTCTTCTCATACATCTGGAAGCATCTGTCTATGTCTAGAGTTGCATCAACCCCTGAGCTCACAGGCCAGCTGGTTTCCTGGTCAGCTGAGTTACAGAGCCTCTAACCTGGACTGTAGTCTCTCACAGTTCCGAGACTGTATCAGATTACCAAGGAAGGGCATCGACTGTGGTTTCCCTTATCTTCAAATAACAGCTTCCTGTATTAGTTGGGCATGGACATGGCGCCAGGCAAGCCCTCTTGTGACTGCTGGTCCTACCACAGCCAGACAAAGCTGGAGACTGGGTGGGTGGAATTCCTTTGATTGGAGCCCTTCATCCTGTTTGTGCCGTCTGAACAGAAATAATATAAGAGCGGTGACCCTTCCCCAACCCTGGGGCTGTACCTGGTCAAGTTCATATCATATGATAGCTATTACTCTTCCTCCCATGATGATGAAAGACCTGGGGAAGTGTAGGGTGAACAGGGTCTAGCATCCACTCTAGTCTTCCTGTGCTTCATGCCCCATTGGCTTACTCCATTTGGGTTGTTAGAAAAGGAACTGGTCTTTTTTGGGAGGACCTACGTGGCTCACTATGAGTGGGGTGTGCATTGGACCTTTGGAGGCTTAAGAGAAAGGGCTGAAAAGGAATCACCCAAGAGTAAGTGGCTTATAGCAGATCAGTGCCACCGCCCCCAAACCAACATGATATCACCAATGGAGAAGCAAAGACTGGGGATATTTAGGATTGGGATATAGTAATGGGATGAGTCTGAGATTTTGTTTATAGACAAACTATACCACTTTCCTTCTCATCTGCAGAAGCACTTAGGGAACAGATTAACTCTCAAGTGCTTGCTTTGTATGTAGTGACTTCATTAGTAGAGCTCACGAGCAGTTTGTCTGGTGGGGATTAGTGTGATATGTACTTGTCTAAAAGTGCAAAGGGGACTATTTCTCTCTGGTCAGCTCCCTGTGGTAGTCACACACTAATGCATTCAGTAGAACACTGCCCTGAGCTCCACTCTTTATGCTAGGCACTAGGAATACAGCGGTGAAGAAGACAGGGTTCTTGTCTTGAGGAAGAGTTCTTGTGCATTGGGATAGGCAGAGATGCAAGGTCAGTGAACTATGCAAGGTCACTACACACTATGGCAAGAAGACGGATGCTCTTACAGTGCTGAGCCGAGTGCTCGGGGGAGCCACAGGGCAACACTGGGGGTGTTTGAAGATAAAGCACATGGAAAATTGGGAGGGAGCATCCACCTATCTCCTTTAGTTAATATGGGTTTTTCTCATGGAATAGATATCACACAAATTCTTAGCCTTCAACAGTAGCAACAGCATGTAAGGAGACACAAGAAGAAGGAATTTGGGAAATTCCTTCTCTGGGCCTCTGTTGGGAGAAATCAATGCTTGGCTGTTGGAACATGTGGCAGGATCTCACGAACAAATCTGTCTTCTGTCTTAGAGCAAAGTCAATGAAGTCTATTCACGGGAAACAAGAAAGCCGTGGAGGGTTGCTGTGTCATGGGGGGCTGCTGTGTCATGGGCTTTTCCTGTATCCTAAAACTCCCAGGCCACATCTTTCCTCAGTGGCTTGTTTTGTTGTTGTTGTTTTGTTTTTTGTTTTGTTTGTTCGTTTTTTAAAGAAAGGGCTTTATACATCCTAGGCAGCTTTGAGCTTGAAACTTCAAGCCAGCTGTGTAGACAAGAATGAACTTGAATGGCTCATATTCTGCCTCCCTGTGAGTGTTGGGATTATAGGTGTGTATCGCCATGTTTTATGTGATGCTTGGTGTTGAACACAGGGCACATCAGGTAAGAACGCCACAAATTAAATTGCATCCCCAGCCCCCAGTTGGGTGGCCTCTTGAGCAGCTTCACTGTCATTGGACCCAACCCCAGAGGTTCCCAGGAGAGGCCAGCTCTGGACATTCAGCTTCTCCCAGGTCCTTCAGAGATGTTCTTGGGAGTAGTACTCTGTCTGAAGGGAAGACATGACACCTGAACTTTCTGGTTCCCAAAGCAATTTTGATGGGAAACAAGTCTAACCTTCATGCCCAGGATATAACTATCCTAAATCCCCAAACATAGAATTTAAGTAGGTTCAGGGGTGCCTGGAACAAGTTGAGACAAAGGAAGCCCCCCACCCCCACCCAAGGGCTTCTTCTCTGCCTTGGACTTCTCTGTCTCTATGTCAGAATTTGCTGAGCAGGCACCACTCTGAAAATTCCCTTTGCTAATGTGCTATTTAGTGAGCAAGACCCTTAACAAGCAGCAAGTGAGAGCACAGGAGTGTCAGACACAGCCAGGGTAACCTGCACAGATGGGACACAGCATGGTTGAGGTAGCATGGGAGGGGGACAGAGAAGGAAAGGCTGAAATAAAGGAGAAAGGAGAGAAGGGAGAGAGGGCAGAGGAGGGGACGGGAGGGGAAGGATGGGAGGGAAAAAAAAAGAAGTATCCGGGTTTTGTCATTTAGAGAATAAAACTATATTTCCCAACAGAGCCTTTTGTTTTGGCTTCAAGGCCCAGCTCTGACATTATAGATCTGTGGGAGTTTAGACAAGATAGAGTGAGCAAGTGTCTAAACACAGGGAGATGATAGGACGGCTGTGTTAGACTCAAACTGTAAGGAGACACTGACTGAAAGATGACAAGCCCCTCCTCCCCAACTCCCTGAAGTGAGAGAAGAGATTGTGAACTAGAAGGGTGACCATATATAGAGGGGGCTTCTGGGAGGTTCTCCCTGTGAATTGTAAATTGTTGGTGGGGGAAAATCAGAGAATTTACAGACTCAGCCATCACCCAGGTGACCTGGGTGTAGGGCAGGCCAGCACAGCCGAGCTTGCACTAAAGCCAGGGCTGCCCTCCTAACTAGACCTCTGCCAGAGCCAGTCCGGAGGCAACCCTCAGGAGGTCTGGCTTGCAGAATTTTGCAGACAAAGAAAGCAGTGTGCAGAGCGAAAGTTTCAATAATTTGCCCAAGGTCACACTATTTTAAATGAGGAAAACCCGAGGTAAAACAAAGTCTTTCCAATCTCAATATAATCTGAGGCCAGACTCCCCAGGAAATGGTGTGGTCTGATAAGGACAATGAAATGAAATATGAAGCTAAAGTTATTCACACAGAAAAACAGTGATGGGGTTTAACAGTTCCCATTGCCACCCTTGTGTCACCAGCATACAAGTGGCACACATACATACTGTCAGGCAAAACACCCTTTAAAGATTGGCTGGTTTTGAAATAAGAAATATCATCAAAATAATAGCAATAGCAGATATTCATGGTATATTTACTATCAGCATGCTGTTAGTGAATCAACTCATTTAAACACCCACACTTCTGAAACAAATCATATCAACAGGTTTAGTGACCTGTGTCGGTAGACACGGGATGCTAAAAATATGGTGGGCTGGTAAGATGGCTTAGTGATTAAGAATAGCTGAAGGGGTCTGCAACTCTATAGGTGGAACAACAATATGAACCAACCAGTACCCCCAGAGCTCGTGTCTCTAGCTGTATATGTATAGTTGGCCATCATTGGGAAGAGAGGCCCCTTGATCTTGCAAACTTTATATGCCCCAGAACAGGGGAATGCCAGGGCCAAGAAGTGGGAGTGGGTGGGTAGGGGAGCAGGGCGGGGGGGAGGGTATAGGGGATTCTTGGGATAGCATTTGAAATGTAAATGAAGAAAATATCCAATTGAGAGAAAAATTTGAGAGAGAGAAAAAAAGAAGAGCCCTCTATATTGCAGAGTGTATGTGATTGGCTCCCAGCATCCACGTGGTGGTTCACAAACGCTGGAAACTCCAATTCCAGAGGATTTGATGCCCTCTTCTGACTATGAGCACCAGGCACACAAGTGGTGCACATATATGCATGCAGACAAGACATTCATACATATAAAATAAATCTAAAAGGCATGTACATGGTGCAGCATAGGACACTGGCCAGGCTAATGCTGTGATAATGCTTTATGTTCGGGATATCTGGGTTAAGGAAGGGGTGTGGTTCCTAGTGGTCACAGAGACATTCAAGGAATCATTACCCTCCAGGGAGAATTGCTCAGGCAACTCCACCAGTTATTACCACCATTCAGAGTGGGACCTCCTCTATGCTGCAGACACTGCAGATAGATACATTGTGTCCAAAAGCAATCCTGCTTGCTCTCCTAGGTGTGAGACTCTGGCCTTTCCCATCTTTACTAAGCAGGGTTACTAAGGATATGGGCTTCTCAGTGGGTTGTAAGAGGATGAAGCAGAGTTAGGTTCGCTCTGTTAACCTCCCCATAGACTCCTCACTGCTCCTTGAGGGGTTTGCCCAGGGAAGGAATCATGTTTTTCAGGAGGGCTGAAGCTAATTGAACATGCATAAGAAGATCAAGTGACTTATGGTGTACAAACTTGAAACTACCTTATCTTAAAATCCTGCTTGGCAAGGCCTTGTGCAGGATCCTGGCACTCTCACGGAGGGGAGGAGGAGAAGAGAGAGGGAGTTACAGTCGGTCTGCATTCATGAGCTTTCAACTATGAGCCTCAGAATAGTCTCGGGAGGAGCCTCAATAGGTCAGTCCTGGGAACTTCACATTTGGCTGAACTCTCACATAGGATCAACAATGCTTGGCTTCATTTGCCCTTAAGAGTCCATCAATTTCTTGCTCCAATGGTTAACATTTTAAATTACATTTATCTGGTGTGTTGGGGGATGAGAGTACCATGGTATATGTGTGGAGACCAGAGAACAACTTGTAGAAGTTGGTTCCATCCTACCATGTAGGAACTAGGGATCAAATTCTGGTCGCCAGGCTTGGCAAGGACTTTACATGCTGAGCCATCTGCCTGGCCCCAGTTGTTAATACTGTGATGATCAAAATGGAAAAGCTCTATCTGTGGAGCCCATTGATGGTCACAGGTTCAGGGTCCACCCTGTGCCCTCTGTCATTACAGTCATGGGCAATGTCTGGGGTACTTGTATATGAAGCTTCTTCACTACCACCTGTGGAAGTCCCCATATGGCAACCTGTCCAGCTACTACCACTGTCACTGAGGCAGGAGAGCAGAGGTGAATAAAGAGGCATCGAGACCAGCATATGACAGGAGGTATGGCAAGGGGCTGAGTTAGTGGTCATCGCAGTGACCACCACAGTTGGCCCTCTGTAGTCATTGGAGTCTACATCTATGGACTCAACCACTTAAATAAAATTATTTAGAAATGAAATCCAATGGGCATGAATGTGTAGTCTGTATTTTGGTCATTATTTTGTAAACAATATAGTACAACTATTTACATTGTTATCAAGTATTGTTAAGTAAAGAGCATTTAACCCATTCAGAGGAATACCTCATCTCAAATTATACCACAGAGGCATAGTAACAAAACCACCATGATGCCAGCATTAAAAACTAATTGCACAAAGTGTAAATACCTGCACACATGCACATAACCCATTAATCACACAACTGTATAAAGTTGTCTAATTTTGCTTACATTAAAAACTACTTTTCCTATTGTAGCTTCTTTGTATTTTCATTTCATTCAAATGTATCATTTGAAACCAGCTTGTTGACACTTTTGCTACAACCTGACTGAAATCACATTGTATCTATAGATCAACTGAAGGAAGTTGATATTTTAATAGTACAGGGTTACCCCTCACATGATTCTGGTGAAATTCTATATCATTTTGGGTCTTTAATTTCAGTAGTATTTTCTAGTTTTATTTTCTTACTCTGACTTTGTTTGAGTAAATCTGTCCATAAGTACTCTTGGTTTTAAATGTAATAGTTATTTTGATTTTGGCACTTTTAACTTATAATTCTTTGCTAGCATATAGAGATGTAGATTTTTAACTGAGGTTTTAGTCATTGACTCTTGTAAATTTATATCTTTGTTCTTCTGTAGATCCCTCATGGTCTTCTAAAATAACTTTGTTTTGCTCTTTACTATTAAAAAGTGAAGTATATAGAGGTTATGTGCAGATTCTATGCAGATACTGTGCCATACATAAGGGACATAAGTATCTGTGGACTTTGGGATCCACAGAGGTTCAGGGACCAATTCTCATAGATACCCTGGAGATATACACAGAATGATTATAATCTAACCTTACAGCAAGAAGTCAAGGGTACTACTTGACATTATTATAAAGTTGAGCCCTCTATAAAGAGAAAGAATACTGCTCACCAGTATTTTAAAAGATTTACTTATTTTATGTGTATTAGTGTCTTACCTGCATGTATGTGTGTGCATCATATGTGTGCAGTATTCACAAGATTTTATTCACATGTCTCTCCTTTGGCTTTTATAAAGAGGGATGGTGAGGGCCGGGAGAGATAGCTCAGAGGTTAAGAGCATTAACTGCTCTTTCAGAAGACCTGGGTTCAGTTCCCTCTACGTGATAGCTAACAATCTTTTGTAACTGCAGTTCCAGGGGGTACAATCCCCTCTTCTGGCCTTCCCAGGCCTTGCATGCATATACTGCACACACATACATGAAAGCAAAAACACTCATGCATACAAAAATATTTAAAATGAAATTAAGGGAAAAAGGGATGGTGAGGTGGCTCAGTGGGCAAAGACTGATTAAGTAGATTGATTCTGATGAGGACCCAAGTTCAATACCCTCTTCAGCTCATTCGGTGGAAGCAGAAAACTGAGTCCTGTAAGTAGCTGTCTGTCCTCCTTGCACATGCTCTGACAAGTACATACCCTTCCCATGAATGAATGAATGAATGAATGAATGCCATAATAGTAATAATAATAAGCAGCATATGTGGATAGAGAAGTCAAGAACAGCCAACCTGACTCATTACTGCTCTGTGCTCTCCAGCTGTCGTAGGCAGGAAAATCATCCCCCTGCCTCAGTTCTTGCATGCCTAGATTGGCAGTAAGATGATCTTCTCTACTTAATCTCAGAAGATTAAGAAGGTTATGCTGAGTAATAGATGTGGAACAGGGAAGCAAACAAATGTTAGGCAATATGAGAAGCTGCTGATCATCTTTACTAGTGTAGCAACCCGGCTTTGAATGCTTTTCCCTTTTAATCATGTTTCTGCCTCCAACTCTTCTCTTTTCTCTCCTGCTCTTGTTTTTGTCTTATTTTAGACTCCTTGATTAGTTAATAGTTTTTATTGCATTTATTTGGTGTGTGTGTGTGTGTGTGTGTGTGTGTGTGTGTGTGTGTGTGTGTGTGTGTATGTGTTTATGCATGTGTCATGGCATATATGTGGAGGTCAGAGGACAGCATGTGGAACTTGGTTCTTTCATTTCATCATGTGGGTTCCAGGGTATCAGACGTGAACTCAGGGCAAACATCTTTATCCACTGAACCATCTCACCAGCCCCAAGGTCTTTATTTTTAAATTATATGCATTCTAATAAAGCTATTGATTTTAGGAGGTCACAGAAACATACACAATGGTACAATAAGAGCTATGAAAGAAAGATGAAATTTCAAGACCTGTAAGTCATATAAAGTACTCAGAAATTGCTGGTTGTTTGTGAGCCTAGAGGCTGCCTGGGGCTGAGAACAAAGAAAAACAAACCCAGCTATGCCCCGTAGTTAAAACATTCCTGGGAACAGCTTGACCATCTAAGATAAAGAGGAATGTGAGGACATAACAGGGCTATCTGAACTGAGTCAACAACTCTCAGAACTCTGACACCCTGCACATACATGTAATTTTTCTCCTGATGTTTGAATAAGCCAATAGTGTGTCGCTATGCTGAATTCCACATCCCTAAGCCCCTTGCCCCATAAACCCCCTAGCTTTCAAGCCTCGTGGCCGACATCTGTTATCTCCTGTGTGGGATACATGTCAGTCCGGAGCTCCATCATTAAACTATCTCATGTGTTTACATCAAGACGGTCTTTTTCATGATTTTTTGGGTGCACACTGAATCGGGAATTGATTGGGGGTTTCCCTACTAGGTTCTATCATTTGGAGGTTCCACCAAGATATGTGTGACACCCAGGAACCCCGAAAGACCCCTTGGAGGTATGTTTGTTTGTATGAGTCTTGTATGTTGTCTAAGTGTCTAAGTGTGGCACCACTGAATTTGTGTCTTGGTTTTTCAGTTCTGAGATTGTGGGTTCCAGTCCCACCTGGGTTCCCAGTTCTGGTATTCTGTATTCTGGCAGCTGCCACTGTGGACCGTGAGGACCTAGTGGCTGCAGCAGGGAGACATCCTAAGGCCCTGCAAGCTGCAACCCTGGAAGACGTTCCACAGGTGGAAGGGGGTCGATGTGGAATCCGACCCCCGTCAGGAAGTTGCGTTTGGCTCATTGTACAAGTCCAGGCTCGGACGAGTGTGCTTAGATATACTGGTGTCTTTTTTTCTCTGTTGCTGTCTTGTTTTTGTTTGTGGTTTTCGTCATGGAACACAGACACCATACATCAGAGGTAAAGTGGAATCCCTCCCTGCCTGTCTGTCTGTGTGTCTGTCTGTCTTGTTCACTTGTGTGTCCTCCATTAGACCACCTTCTGATTCTGTTTTGCTTTTGGTTTGTCTGGTTTCAGGTCTGGTTTGGTCCCAAGGGGTTGACTGATTATCTTGGTTTGGTTTTAGGCCGGTCTCAGGTTCTGGGGGCCTTCCCACAGAGAGAGGTCCATTTGGGTTGGTCGCAGTGACAGTGAGACATGCCAAAACATTGCAGGCCACAACGCTGGAGGATGCTCCGGTGTCAAGCTGGGAAGTTGGATCTGAAACAGTCCTTCTCAACCCAGCAGCAGCTAGGGTTCAGTATATTCCTGGAACAGATAGTGTCAGGCTTCTCTGGAAATCACGTGTAAGATGTCCTGTATTGGTCTTGCTTGTGTTTGTCATTTCTGTGGTACTGTGATTCTATGGTGGTTGCCTGAAAACGGTTTCTGTGTGTGCCTTGTGTGTCTCTTTGTGTTTGGACTTGGACTAACAACTGACGACTGTTTTTGAGTTATGCCCTCTGGAATAAGCTTAAGAATTCCTATGCTGACCACTTCCTTTCAGATCCTCAGCTGCCCTGCCTCCCACTCCAACTCCAGGAAGCAGCCAGCGGGTCACAGTGGTCCTGCACATGGACCTGGAGCCTAGAGAGAAATGAGCTCAGGAAACCCGGAGCAAAAGAGGGGTGGTCCCTGAGAAGTCAGTGGCCCTAGATGTTGTGGCTGCTGAAGGGGAGATAGAGGAGGCTGTGTGAGTGGCCAGCCAGGAGTGTCCTATGGTGTTCATTGCCCTGGTTGCTTTTCAAACTTGCCTAATGGTGTTTCCCTTTCCCCTGCATCCCGTCTCTTGTTAACAGAAAAAGTGCCTTCACTTTAAGATATCAGTGGCCCAGTGCAGCCAGCTGTGAGAGCTGCGATCCTTTCCCTGCCCTACCTGTTTTCTCTTCTAGGGCAGCCCCGCCCTAAGCTGCTAACCATCGAGGGAGGCATCTGCCCACTTGGGGCTTCTGCCCAAGGTAAGGAGCACCTGCGAGTCTAACCGCCAGGCTCTGATGGGGGTCTCATGTCTGTGTGGCTAGAAAGAGCCCCAACAATGTGACCAAAGTAATAGGAAGTTACAGAAGTTAGAAGAAGGACAGGGTCAGTCGGTAAGAAAGTGCAGAGGAGGAGAAATGAAGGAAGAAAGAGAGGATGAGGAAGACAGCTGTGTATAGAGGTCTGGAAAGAAGTGAGCTAAGACTGTAAGGGAGAGCAAAGCTTCAGCAGACTCAGGAGAGATAGATGACAGTGGCAAATAGAGAGATTAACAGTGAGGGGAAGTGGAAATAGAGATGAAGGAGATTAGAGAGGTCTGAGATGAGAGAGATACTCTGAATGGGAAATATTTAGAGTAGGAACCAGTAAGTAAGAGACAAGCAAAAAGAAAGAAAGAAAGGGTTGGTATACAAAGACAGAGACCAGAGTCAGAATCAGAGATGTGCAGTGAGACAGAAAGATAAACCAGGGTAGAGGCAAACTATGAGAGAAGATGATTGACAGGATATGGACGTGATAATTAGATAACATCCAAAGGAAGCAAAGACAAAGAGGAGGAACAATATATATATATATATATATATATATATATATATATATATATATATATATATATATAGAGAGAGAGAGAGAGAGAGAGAGAGAGAGAGAGAGAGAGAGAGAGAGAGAGAAAACATTGCATGAGATCTCCATTACAGTTAGGAAACAGGAACAAAGAGAGGTAAATAACAAAGACTAGAACCTGGAAAGGTGGCACATGCTAATAATGCTAGCACTTGGGAATGATTTGTAAGAAACAGGAATCCGGGGAATTAAAAAGAGATAAGAGACAAGAGAAAAACTTAAATGAAATGCTGGCCACAAGAGTCAGGAAAACTAGAGAGCTTAGATAGTACCTGGCAACAAAAGAAAGCTTTTGGCTAAAGATCAATGTGTTTACTGTAAAGAAAAAGGGCACTGGGTGAGAGACTGCCCCAGAGAAAAAGAAGAGGAGCCCCCCCTTGTGACCAAACCCTTCCACTTGTTTATCGCTAAAAGTGAAGGGATAGCAAAAGGGGTGCTAACACAGAAGCTGAGTCCTTAGAAGAAGCTGGTGGCCTACCTGTCAAAGAAGCTAGAAATGGACTGTGTTTCATATTCCCCCACCAACCAGTGCAAAACAAGTTAGAAAAGTTCCTGGGCACTGTGGGCTTTTGCAGACTGTGGATTCCAGATTTTACTAAATTAAAGAGGTAAACAACCTTTCGTATGAAAAAATAAAGAACAACAGGCCTTTGATGCTATTAAGACGGCCCTAACGTCGGCTTCAGCTTTGGACCTTCCAGACGTGGCAGAAAACAAAGATATTGCCAAAAGGGGTTCTTACTCAGATATTGGGACCCTGGAAGAGACCTGTGGCATACTTCTAAAAACTTAGACCTTAGGCTATAGGATGGCCTGCTTGTCTGCATATTGTGGCTGCTATAATGGTACCAGTCAGGGACACAGATAAATTGGCTTTGGGACAGAACCTGGTGATCTCAGTGCCACATGCCCTAGAAAGTGTGGTTCAGCCCCCTGATCATGGCTGACTAGTGCTCACATGACTCATTATCAGACCCTGTGGTTCAACTCTGATAGAGTCACTTTTGCCCCCCAAGTCTGAACTCAGCTACCCTGCTCCCAGACCCAGACTGTCAACAGGTTCTTGCTGAGACACATAGGTGGCATGGAGATCTGACAGACCAGTCACTAGAGGGTGTAGACGTTACCTGGTTCACAGACTAAAACAACTATCTAGAGCAGCTGTGGTAGCTGGACAGGCCCTGCCAGAGGACACATCAGCTCAAAAGGAAGAACTGATTGCCCACACTAAGGCCTTGGAATTAAGAAAAGGAAAAAGGCTCAAGATCTACATAGATAGCAGTAACGCTCCTGCCACAGCCCACGTCCATGAGGCCATATATCAACAGAGGAGTCTACTGACATTGGGAAGAAAAGGAATTAAGAACAAACAAGTAGTACTGGCTCCACTGAAGGGCCTCCATGACCCTGCCAAGGTAAACATCATCTACTGTCCTAGTCACCAGAAGATACTGTGATAGCAAAGAACAACAACATGATAGACTGAGAAGCATGAGCAGAAACAGCCATCGCCCTGCTGGTGCTCCTGGCAATGGAGCCTGAGTTTGCCTACACAGCAGAGAACTTAGCCCTCATTTCCAAAGATTCCAATCACCAGTTCAACAAAAAAACAAGAGACTGTGATATACCTCCAGGGAAAGAAAGTCCTGCCACAAAGACAAGCAGAGGCTATGATCAAACATATGCATCAATGAACTCATTTAGGGATAAGCAAGCTCATCCAGATATTCTCCACGACTAAGTACCATGTATCAGGGTTAAAACACCTTGTGGAGCAGGAGGTGCACAAGTGTGTGCCCTGCTAAAGAGTCAATGTCTGCCACACCATGGTGGATCCAGGAAAAAGGTACAGGGAAGACAGACCTGGCATCTACTGAGAGGTAGACTTTACTGAAAAAAAAAACAAATATAAATGTATAAATACATTCTGGTTTTTGTGGATACATTCTCAAGATGAATAGAAGCTTTTCCCTGTAAAAATGAAACTGTTCAGATAGTCATCAAGAAGATTATTAAAGAAAAATTTTCCAAGGTTTGGAGTGCCAAAAGCAATAGTGTCAGATAATGGCCCTGCTTTTGTTGCCCAGGTAAGTCAGGGTGTGGCCAAGTATTTAGAGGTCAAATGCAAATTATATTGTGTGTACAGACCTCAGAGCTCAGGACAGATAGAAAGAATAAATAGAACTCTAAAAGAGACCTTGACAAAATTAACCATGGAGACTGGCACAGACTCAGTGCTCCTTCCCCTTGCCCTATTTAGAACTGAGAATACTCCCTCTTGATTCAGTTTTACTCTTTTTGAGATCCTTTATGGGGCTCCCATGCCCATCACTGTCTTAAGTGATGTGCTTAAACCTATGTTGTTATAATAATGATCTGTATGCTAAGTTAAAAGGCTTGCAGGTGGTGCAGAAAGAAGTCTGGTCACAACTGGCTACAGCGAATGAGCCAGGTACCCCAAAGACATCTCACCAGTTCCAGCCAGAGATCTGATCCACGTACACCTACATCATGCCCAGTCCCTCAAGCCTAACTAGAAGGGTCCCTGCCTAGTCCTGTTTACTAACCCTTCTTATTCTGTTTTTGCTCCCATGTTAAAAATAGAGTAAATACAGTATAGCTTATGGTCCTCCAGCGTCAACACCAACCTATAGTTAAGATAGAAGAAGAATAAGATTTCTATTCTCCACATAGAGATATAGACTTCTAAAATTCTAAGATTAGAATTACTTAGTAGAAGAAGAGGGCAATGAAAGAAAGATGAAATTTCAAGACCTGTAAGTCATATAAAGTACTCAGAAATTGCTGGTTGTTTGTGAGCCTAGAGGCTGCCTGGGGCTGAGAACAAAGAAAAACAAACCTGGGCATTCCCCGTAGTTAAAACATTCTTGGGAACAGCTTGACCATATAAAATAAAGAGGAATGTGAGGACATAACAGGGCTATCTGAACTGAGTCAACAACTCACAGAACTCTGACACCCTGCACGTACATGTAATTTTTCTGCTGATGTTTGAATAAGCCAATAGTGTGTCGCTGTGCTGAATTCCACATCCCTAAGCCCCTTTCCCCAAAAAACCCCTAGCTTTCGAGCCTCGTGACTGACATCCATTATCTCCTGTGTGGGATACATGTCAGTCTGGAGCTCTGTCATTAAACTACCTCGTGTGTTTACATCAAGACGGTCCTTTTCGTGATTGTTTGGGTGCACGCCGAATCCGGAATTGATTGGGGGTTTCCCCACTAGGTTCTATCAGCTACACAAATTATTTCACTTAAAAGATGTGTTCTGTGTGTGCAAACATGTCTCCCTTATCATCACTTTACAAGGTCAGATTTTTTTTTTTGACTGATAGACAATTAGTTTTCTTTTTACTCACTCTTTGGAGTTGAAGTCCCTGGATTAAAATTCTGGGAGTTTTTTTGTTGTTGTTAAAAATATTATCTTTATTCTTTGAAGGTTTCATACATTTATATAATGTACATTGATCACATCCATTCACTACTACCTCCCTCCAAATCTACCTCCACCCCACCTTTCTCCCACCTTCCTGTCTCTCTCCCAGTCTCTTGCTTTAAATACCTCTCCCTACAAGTCCCATTATTGCTGTCCATTATAGGCACATGGGTGTTCGTTCACTAGGGGATGAACAACCTACCAGTGGCCATGTCACCAAAGGAGAGCAGTTCTCTCTCCCTTGGCATCCATTGCTGCCAATATCTCCTCTGGTGTGGTGGGGCCTCTATGGTTGTTCCCCCAGTCATGGAATTTTGACTGGCTGGATATTGTGCAGGTAGCCGCAGGTGCTATAATAGCCATGCCGTGTCCAGAGGTCAGCTTTTCACAGCCTTCCTCCCCATCCCCTGGCTCTGGCTTCTTTCCTCTCCTTCTCCCATGAATTTCTCTTCCCTTGGATGGTGAGGGGTTGGTAAGATGATTCAGGCAAAGGGAGTGCTTGGCATTGTTTGAATTCAGTATCTCAACCAACTATGACCAACTATCTCTGCATTAGCCACTACCCTCCATGAAAAGAAGTTTCTCTGGCCAAAGTTAAGAACAGCATGGATCTATCACAAATATTTAGAGTACAGTTTGACAGGACAACAACTCAGCAGAATAAGAGGAAGATGCCCCCTCAAGCCTATGATCTTCCCACCCACGGGCTTTGGATCAGGTTTACAGAAACAAGCATGAAGTCTATCATGTGTAGGCCTCACAACCAATCAAAAAGTGACCAGTTAGGCTCATAACTGTCACGCTATCACTCCTGTTGGCACGTCTTGCCAGCAGATTACAGGATTCAGTGACAAGTAAGACACTGTGTCTTCTCTCTACCAGCAGCCTGCCCAGCACTGTCTGGCATTATGCAAACTTGCCAGCAGGGACAATTTCCTGGTCTCTTGAAGGTTGATTTCTCCATGTCCTGAACCTGGATTAAAATTTTTTCTAAATAGTTGTGTGAACTTGTACAAATTCATTCGTGTGTGTGTGTGTGTGTGTGTGTGTGTGTGTGTGTGTGCTAGTTATTCATGTATGCTCTTTTGCACCCATGTGTGTGTACCTGTATGGAGAAGCCAGAGGTCAACCTCAGGTCTCATTCCTTGGGAGCTATCACCTTGTTTTTTGAGGCAGTTTCTCACCAGTTCCTGGGTTCTACACTAGCTGGCCAGCAAGCCTAAGGATTCCCCTATTTTTACCTCCATAGATTTGGGGACAGTGCTCAGCCTTTTACACGGGTGCTTGGGATTTAACTCAACTTCTCATGCTTGCATGTCAAGCGCTTCACCAACTGAGCTATATCCACAGCCTCAGACAAAAGGCAGAAGGGAGAAGGATGGGGGTGGGGCAGCGGTTTAGGGGCCTCTCTAGGCCTAGTAATGCAGCAGGGACAAGGACAGCACTAGTGGCAGCCAACAACAGAGAAGTGGGACATGTTACAAGGCTCTCAGTAATGTGCAGAACTCAGAATCATAATCATGTATCTGTAACTTCAATTTTTTCAAATCCTATTTTTAATGATGGTTCTTAAATGCTTTAACCTCCCTTGTAGTCCACCACCCACCAGAGGTAGTGGGAAAGAAAGGATGGGGTTGGGGGAAGTGGACCTGTTTAGAAATGTTCTTTGGACCAACTTCTGTCTGTGTTGTCTGGAAATCAGCAGTTCAGTTCAAAAGTTAGCAGGCAGTGAGTGCAATTTGATCCACTCGAAAACACTTCATGGATACACCAGCAGCCCAGTACAGTACAGTCGGGTTAGCAACAGTAGTGACATGACCTAGCAGAGACAGCTAGGCCTCAGCCTTGGGTCTAGTCAGCAGGAGGGACCAACAGGAACACCAGGAGAGGTTCTCAGCTGTGCCTCTCTCAGGGAAGTAAAGATCAGTGAAGACAGGAGATCCACAAGCATTGCAGAGCTAGCTGTACCAGCAAGCCAAGCTCCCTCTCCATCACTCCGTGGAGTACTCCAAACATCATGTGTCCTCCATGTGTCTTACCTCAGTACAGGTCTTGTCTCAGTATTTGCATCTAATCGGCCTGAGTCCAAGGAGTCCTGACAAATGAAGTTCAACTATGCAATGTAAGGCAGACCAATACATGCGTGTTGTCAGCGAAGAATCCTTCATCACGTGTCCTCTCACGTGTTTGCTTTAGCAGAACATCCTTTCTCCTGTGTCTGCTTCAGTGAAACATTCCTTCACAAGTCTGCCTTAGTCTTTCATCTGTGTCCACTTCAGGAAAACACTCCTTCACGTGTTTGCCCCAACAAAACACCATCTAACACAACTTACTCCAAAGAGGTCTTAAGTTTCCATTTCATGTTTTCAAAGATGAAATTTCCTGTGATAGGATGAAAGTATAAAAGAAAACCCAGAAGAGGAATAGAGCACCTGCCATGCCACCCTCTATGATAGGAACCCCAAGTTGGTGATGAACGATTTATGATAACACAACAAAAGGCAGATGCCTGAAAGAGCATCAGAGGGAGTATACTGAGAATGTCTAAACTGAAAATATCAATTCATCTTCTGCAAAATTCCATGAACCGAATGCAGTTCCTTCCAGTGACCCAGGGTACTTAAATAGCATGCTGGCATGCTCAAGGGGGCTGTTCCACCTCCCACAGCAGCCTGGGAGGAACCAGTCACTTCCTCCTCTCCTCTTCCCCCTCCTCTCTTGTGTTTACTTGTGTGTGTGTGGTGAGTGCAGGTGCAGCTGTCTGTGGAGGCCCAAGGCAGATGTCAGAAATCTTGCTCCGTTGTTCTTTCATTTTGTTCTTTAAGGCAGGGTCATTCAATCAAACTCAGAGCTCATTGATAGGACTACTTTCATGAGTTCCAGCAATCCCTCATCTCCCTGTGTGTATCTTCTTCCAAGGCTGGAATTACAAGCAGGCCACCATGGTATTTATGTGGGTTCTGAGACTGCAAACTCCCATCCCGTTGCTTGGACTGTAAGCATTTTAAACACTGAATCACTTCCCTGGGTCAGAACTGATTTTTTTTTCTTTTTTCTTTTTATTGGATATTTTCTTTATTTACATTTCAAATGTTATCCCCTTTCCCAGTTTCCCCCTCCCATAAACCCCCTATCCTATCCTCCCTCTTCCACTTCTATGAGGGTGTTCCTCCACCCACCCACTCACTCCCACCTCCTCAGTTTCCCTATAAGACTCAGATCTCTCGTCGTGGCAGAGAATGTAAAGTCTTCCAAAACTCTACTATCCATGGTGGGCCATCAAAGTCTTAGGTCAGTTTGCTCTTGTAAAATTCAGCTTAAAACTTTAATGAAAATACCTCAAGTTCCTTCCACACAGGACATTTCAAGCTTCTATCTGTAAGTGGGGGGTGAATGTTCTTTTTAAAATATTTTTATTAATTCTTTCAGATTTTCATGCAATGTATTTGGATTATATTCACATTTTTCTCCCAGCCCCTTCCATTTTCACACTTTCTTCCTTCCTTCCATCTTTCCTTCCTCCCTCCCTTTCTTTTCCCAGCTTGATCTATTTCATGATGCTCAACTCCTCTTAGGAGTGGGACCTGCCCACTGCATGGTTGATTTATCAGGGCTCACGACCTTAGAAGAAATTGACTCTGTAGCTATTAAATACCAATAGTCCTCAGCTAGTGTTGGGATTCTATTCCTGTCTCTATTCAGAAGGTGGTACAGTTCTTATATGCTCTGTAACCATCACTCTGAGTTCATATGTGCAGTTGCCATGTTGTGTCTGGAAAAACAGTTTCCTTGACACCATCACCGCCTCTGGCTCTAACAATTTTTCAGCTCTATCCCTCCCCCACTCCCTCAAAGATACCTGATGTTTGATGGGAGGGATGTGATCATATACATTCTATTTAAGGCTGAGCACTCCTCCTCAGTCTCTTGTCCACACATTGACCATCTGGGGTTCTCTGTGTACATTGTGGACTACTTCATGGAGAAGCTTCTGGAATGAAGGTTGAGAGTCACTGTCATCTCCCAGTGTCCTCAGTCATACCATAGAAATGGGTGAGTCATCAAAGTCTTAGGTCGGTTTGCTTATGTAAAATTCAACTTAAGACTGTAATAAAAACACCTCAAGTTCCTTCCACACAGGACATTTCAAGCTTCTATCTGTAAGTGGGGGGTGAATGTTCTTTTTAAAATAATCTTTTTATTAGTTCTTTCAGAATTTCATGCAGTCATTTATTGATTGGTTTTTTTTTTGGATATTCTTACCCATTTGTGTGTGTGTGTGTGTGTGTGCGCACGTGCGCATACTCAAGGGCAAGTAGAGGCCAGAAGACAGCCTATGCTGTTATCTATTCTGCCAAGCTTTGGCTCACAAGATTCAGAACTTCTTGACTGGGCTAGGCCGCGTGGCCAACAAGCCCCAGAGGTCTGCTGTCTGCCTTCCCAGTGCTGGGCTCACAAACCTACACACCATGCCTGACTGTTTTTCTTGCTTAAAAAAAAAAAAAGTAGGCTCTGGGTATTCAGTTCGGGTCTCTATTCCTTTAAGGCAAGTACTTCAACAACTGAGCTATCTCCCAACCCCACCTCACCTATGTCCTATAATTTCCAATAACTCCATGAGATCTCTGTCACTGTCCTATTTGGAAGACAGTAGCACTGAGAGCTGAAATGGTACAGATTGCAGATTCTGCCATCTTGGGCCTGCTGATGTGACATCCTAACTCTCTTCTAGTGGGACCATGAAGTTTTTCCTCCACTTTATTTTGCCCCGTGTCACTTCTGCGATCAATGACAATAGAAAGCAAAAGCAGCCGACTTAATGCGTGAGGATGTGGAGTAGGAAACACATGGAAGAAATGTCATGTGCTTCTTGTAATAAAAGAAATATAAATGTCCAGTGGACAGAAATGGAATGAATGGTTGATGCTGGCAGGTCTCTGATGCTTACAGAACACTGTAACACACACATGAGTTGGGGATCTGAATTGAGAAATGTCACCCTTGCCAGAGTGCTCTGTTGTCCTGCAGAATGAAGGTAAGAGAAGGGACAGAGAGTCAGGGCAACCCTGAAGTGGCTCAGTTCCCCAGGATGTGAGAGAGTCAGAGGAGGGAGAGGGACTAAGCATGGGGGCTGCATTAGCAAGCCATGTCTGACGTGATATAAAGTCATCAATAGGATGCTGAAGATAGAATGCCAGCACCATGCCCCCAAGAACTGCAGTAAAATATGAATGCCTCCACAAGCATGGGCACGACAGATGATCATGTCCGAAGATAGTACATGACTAAACATGTGTAGTATGGATGGCAGTGTGAACAGGAACCAAGATCCTGGACATGTCAGTCCGCCTGATGCTTCCTGACAGACATAAAGAAGGGAGGGAGGGAGGAAGGGAGGGAGGGAGGGAGGGAGGGAGAAAGGGAGAGAAGGGAAGGAGAGAGAAAAGGGAGGGAGAGAGGGAGAGAAGGGAGGGAGAGAGGGAGAGAAGGGAGGGAGAGAGGGAAGAAGGAAGGGAGGGAGAGAGGAAAGTAGGGAGGAAGGGAGAGAAGGGAGGGAGAGAAGGGAGGGAGAGAAGGGAGGGAAGAAGAGAGGGAGGAAGGGAGGAAGGAAGGGAGGGAGAGGGGCAAGAAGGGAGGAAGGAAGGAAGCAATAGCTGATCTTGGATTCACCAGGTCGTGCTTGACAAGGATGTGACTTCACAGTGCAGTCAGTGTTGAATCTGAAGACTACTTCTAGCCTGAGACCTCCAGAGATAGGTTGATCCAGAAAAACCCCAGCGATCCTTTGTGGGCCTGTGAAACATTTTAACCACAGTTATGTCTGACTAAATACCCCTCCCTACTTGATGCCTTTTCCTGCTTGGTCAAATTTGAATTTATTTGCTGGCTTAATAGCACTGAGAACTATGAGAAAAAAAAAAAAACTCAAAATCTCTTAACAGGATTTCTATTGGTAAACAGTGTTGGAAAAAATGCTGTTGTCCCGGCACTTAGGAGTCTGAGGCAGGAGGATTGCCATGATTTTGAGGCTAGCCTCAGCTATAAAGTAACATCTTATCTCAAAACAGCATAAGAAGAGACAGTGGACTCACTGTCTTCATCATGTGCACATCTTTTATGTATCACCAGGGACTGAATTATGTTCTGCCCTCTTGGCAGATGCTGTGAGCTACTCTCTCACATGAGGAAATTGAGGCTGTGGGAATCTAAGCTGATTTGTACCAAGTCATAGTGACTGACACAAGATTGAAGCATTTATTTACATATTTTTTTTAGTGCTGGAGATGGAACTCAGGGCTTCCTGAACGCTCGGCGAGTACTCTGCCACTGAGCTAAATCCTGAGCCTGAGACCCAACCTTTCAAACCCAAGTCCCAGACTCTCTCCTTCTCGCACGTGGTCCTGTTTCCGACCTAACCATGTGTGGAGCTGGCCACTTTCTAGCATAGCACTCACAGTGGAAGCTCAGCTCTTCCAAATGGACGTGATGACTAAGACATTTGAGTCACCCAACTGGTGGCAGGAGAGCCTTAAAAGTAAGACAGGAGTTTTCAGATATGGACAATGTTCTCTTGCTATTCCTTTTCATGGTGCATGGCCCAAGTCCACAGAACATTCTAGTCCTTTATACCTGTTCTATATTCAGGGATATAAGTTAGACAGGCTCTAGAAGGTGTATCAGAAGACTTGGGGCAGAGGATACTTAGAGATTCTAGAAGATTACTGATTCAGGCAGAGAGAACATACCTGTGAAGGAAGCAGCAGCTAAAATCTGACAGAAAGGCACTGTGCAAAGCACTTCATAAATAAGGCTTCAACAATATGAAGAGACCCCTTCCCTTGATAAAGCTTATAAACCCGTGGTGGCTAGTGTTTGTCGACTTGACACAAGCTACAGTCACCTGGGAAGAGAGAACCTTAACTGAAATAAACTGTATCCATCTGATTGGCCTGTAGGGCAAACTATGGGGTTATTGTCTTGATTGACAATTGATGTGCGAGAACCTAACTCACTCTGGGCCGTGCTACCCCACCAGGGAAGTGGTCCTGAGTTGTATAAGAAAGTAGAGTTAGTACACATTATTCCTTTATGACTTCTGCTTCTGCTCCTGTCTCCAAGTTTCTGCCCTGCTTGAGTTCTTGCTATGACTTCCCCCACTGATAGACTATAAGCTTTAAGATAAGATAAACCCTGCCTCTCCCCCCACCCCCACCCCGCAGTTGCTTTGGAAACAAACTAGAACAGGCCCATGGAGGAAATCAGACTGAGATGCAAGCAGTGATTCTAAGGCAGAATGTGTTGGGTGTTGTAAAATGCACACTCTTCATGAGTGCCATAGGAGTTGGAAGTTCAATTACATAAGTGTAAGTAGCTGGAGACCAATGGGGAATTTCAAGAGGAGGAGAGAGGTAGGTTGGATGTGGGCACTGAGTGATAAGCAGGGCTCTAGAGGCCTCTTACATTGGTATTGGCCATTTGCTACAAAGAAATACTTCAGGGGGGTTCTAGGCTCCTGGTAGCTTCTCTTCGAAGATGGCCTAGAAGGTTCTGTCTGCCTAGCCACCAGCACACTCTTTAGCCTTTCTCTTCTCTGACACCGACTTCCAGGTCTTCTAATGGGATGTATCTAATAGGCCAAACCACTCTTGCTCCTCAGAACAAACATGCAAGATGCCAAGGCAAACGCATTGGCTGTGCCCTGCTCCGGACGCTTGCCAATTCGAGCTGGAGAAGAGCATCGAGTTGCCAGGCCACTCCCACCAGGGATCCTGAAGAGAATATAAAGCTGGAACTTGAGGCTAGCCAGTAGCTGGAAACCCTCCCAACATGGGCTGCCACACCCGCCTACTTTGGCTGCTGTTCTTCCATGCTGCGATCCTACCTGAAGCAGGTACACAGCTAATGCCTTGTGACAGATGGGAAAAAGTGTGGTTTTGTCTCTTGCCCTTTGATGCACCAGCTTAAAATTAAGTCAACACAAAGGGGGCAGTTGCTCTGTGTAACATAATCTGACCTCTGTTGACTGCTACTGTGGTCAGCCACACATCCCCTTGATCTGGTTTTTGGATGTTGAGTCAAATGTTTTAGGAAAGATTTGTTTTCTGTGAACAAAGCATCAGTCAATTTAGTGTTTCCATGGACTGTGGCTCTGTTTGTAGACTTCTGGAGGGAAATAAGGAAGGGCTATTGGCCAAGACGAGCCAGCAAGGGACTTTGAAGTGTTCTTTGGTTCCTGTGCTCAAGTTTTGGTATTTAGCACTCACCAAGAGTATTGAATTATAATTGGTATTTCTTTTCTAGTGTTGAATGGATCTGGAAAATGTCAATAAAACCTCCTGGCTTGAAATATTTGATATGACACAAAATTACCTGGACTTGACTTGTAAAGATTTCTATTCTGAAAAATCAGTACTTTATAAAAACCATATTGAACCCTTTGCAATTTTTGGTTTTAATGTTGTTCTCTACTGGTCTGCTTAGGGAAGTTTTCATTTCATTTGAGACTAATTTGGAACATTTACATGATCTTGATTATTTTTATCATTGTTCAGTGGCTTTGGGGGAAAACGTTAAAGTCTTTTATTGCTTAATTTATTTGCTTACTTGAGTATAGGTAAGAAAGTAAACAAATGAATATTTCTAAATATTCATAATTCCATAATGAATTCATAAATTCAAAACAAATAACTTGATTACAGATAATTGTATGCATATATTTATGCAATATTCCCAGTGTTTAAAAAAACAGTTAAGTTGTACTGGAGCATAAGGAATGATCTCGTGGGTGCTTTATGCTTTCTTTTGCATCTACATATCCTATAGTACTTGAGCCTGGGAATACAGGTTGGAGACACAGCAATCTCGTGGTGATTCTCAACCTGTGGGTCTCGACCCTTTGGTGGTCAAACAACCCTTTCTCAGGGATCACCTAAGGCCAGCAAAACCACAGATATTTACATTATCATTCATAACAGTAGCAAAATTATAGCAACGAAAATAATTTCATGGCTGGGGTCACCACAACATGAGGAACTGTATTAAAGGGTCACGGCATTAGGAAGGCTAAGGACCACTGCTCTAGAGCCTTCAGGACCTAATGCGCACTTTCTAGTCTTAGGAACTTGAAACAAGTTTTGAATTCTCATGCCTCTGTGCCTTCTCCTACAAAGGGCGTGACATGTGAGATTAATGAGGTGTTAGCAAAAGACTTCGAAGGGTCACTCAGACACAGGAAGTGCTCAGTCAGTCTAATTACTGCTATAGATGCTGTGGACTACAAGTTGTACATCTTAGATGAAGAAGTGAAATTATTGAATCTCAGATTCCCTTAGCTATGAGATCTCCACTTTCCAAGTTCCCCTAAGACATTGGGATAGTCCCCCTTCCAATATTTCAGTAGCTCTTTTCTTTCCCTTTTTCCTTTTCATTGTATGTATGTGTCTGTGTGGGAGCAAGCACCTGAGCACCAGGCCCCCAGAAGCTGGAAGAGAAGTAAGGTCCCCTGGAATTAGAGTTACAGAGGCTGTGAGCAGCGCAGTGTGTGTGTGTGCTGGGAGCTGAACTCCAGTCTTCTGCAGAAGTAGCATTCTCTTTTTTTTCAATAAAACTTTATTACATATGTAATTTTCTTCCTATCATGCTCAACCTCCAATATCAAATCCCTGGGTTGACAAACAATATAAGCCACAAATGGGCTAAGCAGTTCCTGAATCCTAAAGAAAAATCTTTGCTTTCCATGGTTATGTATTTACATAAAGTCTCTTTCATGTCATGTATATGTACAGTGAGTTGAGTGATATTAATATGATAGCTAAAACTACGAGATCATGCATTCTCTTAATCTCAGAGTTACCTCCCCAACCCCTCAGTAGTAATTCCCAAGTAATAGATTCAACTTTCCAAATATAGCAAAAAAGGGGAATTTTTCTTCCTTCCTCCATGAATAGAAAGCAGTGTAGGTAAACACTGGGGACCTATGAACTTTACCAATGCTATGTGCAATGTATGGCGTTCCCTGACACATGAGAACTTTTGGAGTGTTCTGAGAGAATTCAAGAGTTCTAGCCAATCATTCTAGTTCTACTGTGGCAAAGAGGACGCTGAGGTTAGTCTCATTCAAAGTGACAGTTCCGGCTTTGGGGAAACCAAAGCCTGGATGAACGTGACTCCTGGATCAATCCAGAAGACACCCCAATAAAATCTGCTCCTAGCCACAGCTGGGGCTGCTTTTGGGAAGTCCTCCTGGGGTGTGACCAGGACTGTTTGGAATCCAGTATAGGAAGAATTTAGCATGGATGCAGGGGTGGGAAGTAGAAAGGTCTCAGTCTGGGACAAGTGTAGCAATTTCTGAGAGCTCCGGGGTCAGGGTGGGGAGTGGTTCTCTTACGAATGTATTCTGGAAGCTCCCTTATAAAACAAGGAACAGCAGAGAGGGTCCACCATGAAAGGATCAACCGTGGTCCTGGGCCTACCTTCCCCTGAGCCCCACCTCTCATCTTACTGAAACTCAAGTCTGCAAACCGGTCACAGCTCTCCTCTCTTGCCTGATCTCTGTCCACTTTGGTGTTGGCTGACCTCCTGTTCAGTGCTGGAGCTGTCCACCATGTTCAGCAGAACACACTGCTCTTCTGTGGCTCCTGGCACCACTGAGGCCCACTTCATACTTGGAGAAAAGGAATGGAAATCACTGAGCAAGAATATTGGACCCTGGGCCTCGTCTGCCCACAAGCTTCTCCAAAAACAAAATTAAGAGGATTATATATTTTTTTCTTTCACTCATGTTCTCCAAATACAAAGTTAATTAAGGAGATCAGCCTGTCTGGTAGACACTTCTTGCAAGGCTCAGTTATCAATAGAGCTGTTTTTCCCCAGCCCTGGTGCCTCCTTTATCTCGGTGCCCTTGCAACCTTTCTGTTCCTGTCCATGCTTTGCCATACCTCTGCCCTGAAATGTTTATGTCATTCTACAGCTTCCAGGAGGAGGGATGGGGACTGAGGGGCTGGAGCTTCCAGGAGCCAAGGATTAGTGACAGGATATGGCACAATAGGCTTTGCCAAGCTTCTGGTAATTGCACAAGAGCCTAACGCACAATGGGACCAGTGTGACCTTCTAAGAACAACCACCCAGGGGGGTAGTGCAGCTCCCTGAAGGTCACTTAATGATAGAAGGGATTTGTGGGACTTGTAGATCACTGGAGCCTTGGGTATTACTGGGGCAGTTCACAGGAAAGATGCAAAGGGCAACTTGGTGGCCTCCTATGAAAGCTGTTGGAGATAGAGGGTAGGCCTGTTCTCACACAGGGGGAATCTCTGCTATAGGTCTCCGGTGATATCTGATGACATGCCTCACTTTTGAGCTGATGGAGGCTAGTGATTTGCTAAGATTATTTTCCAGGGGTTATCTGATATTCAAAAAGGATGTTGGGTCAAATGCAGAAGGTGGGTGGTGAATGACTGTTGAGGGGATTAAAAATAGCTCAAAATGATTCTGATTTTGGATCTTCAACCTTCTGATTATTCAGTCATGACTGTCTAGCCAGCTTTGTATACTCTTCAGCACAAGTGCCTTTCTTTTTTCTGGATGCTTTAGTTCTCAACATTTTCCAACTTAAATAGGGAAACAGTCTCTACAAATCCCGCACCAATGAGACAGGAGCTAGGAAGGAAACTGTGGTCTAATTACAGAGAGGTCTTGAATCCAGGCTAAGAACTTTGATCTTTACCTAGTAGATAATTAGGACCTAGTATAATCATAAAAATGATGCTAATATGGCTTTGGGGGGGGTGAGTAGGCAGGTGACATGGACAAGAATGGAAGAGAAATTAAATTAGGGAAAGTGAAAGAATGACAGTACACACACATACACATACGCACACATGCATGCATGCAGTTGTGTGCACACACACCTCTCCTTATTCTGGATGGCCATGTTTTTATACAACGGCAGTAGAGATCTTTTCTTCCTTTCTTTCTTCCCCCCTGTCTCCCTCCCTCCCTTTCTCCTTCCCATGACCATCTACAATCCAGGTCACCTCGTTGGGCCTAGTCAGCACACATTAGTTGTTTTCTAATGAGGTGATGAACCTATAATTCTTTCAAAATGTTGAATCTGGGTTTGGTGGCACAGCCTTTCAATCCCAGCAGTTAGGAGCAGATTCCTAAGATTTCAAGGCCAGTCTTGAAATCACAAACAGGTCAGCCAGAGCTACATAGTAAGACCGTCTCAAAAGAGAGTTAAGGCTTAATATATACACAAAGATTGATGAAAAGTAATTGGTGCCAGGCATGATGGCACACACCTGTAGCCTCATCCTTCAGGAGGCTGAGGTGGGAGGATATGGAGTTAGAGGTTGTTCTGGAGATACATGGTAAGACACTGTCCAGAGAGGGTAGAAAAGATTGGATAAATGGAAAATGGAGGACCTGACCTGATGTAGCGGGATGTGGGGTCAGGGAGAGAAAGAGGGGTCAAAGCCAAGCCATGGATCATGGACAAGATGAAGAGGGCCCTAGGGAGGCCAGGTGCTGCCAAGGCTGAATGTTCTCCAGAACCAAACAAGGGTGCTGCCTCCTGCCAGCTGCTGGTCTGGGGATGCCTCCTGCCAGCTGTGGGTCTGGGGATGCCTCCTGCCAGCTGTGGGTCTGGGGGTGCCTCCTGCCAGCTGTGGGTCTGGGGATGCCTCCTGCCAGCTGCTGGTCTGGGAATGCCTCCTGCCAGCTGTGAGTCTGGGGATGCCTCCTGCCAGCTGTGGGTCTGGGGATGCCTCCTGCCAGCTGTGGGTCTGGGGGTGCCTCCTGCCAGCTGCGGGTCTGGGGATGCCTCCTGCCAGCTGCGGGTCTGGGGATGCCTCCTGCCAGCTGCGGGTCTGGGGATGCCTCCTGCCAGCTGCTGGTCTGGGGATGCCTCCTGCCAGCTGCTGGTCTGGGGATGCCTCCTGCCAGCTGCTGGTCTGGGGATGCCTCCTGCCAGCTGCTGGTCTGGGGATGCCTCCTGCCAGCTGCTGGTCTGGGGATGCCTCCTGCCAGCTGTGGGTCTGGGGATGCCTCCTGCCAGCTGCGGGTCTGGGGATGCCTCCTGCCAGCTGCTGGTCTGGGGATGCCTCCTGCCAGCTGTGGGTCTGGGGATGCCTCCTGCCAGCTGCGGGTCTGGGGATACCTCCTGCCAGCTGCTGGTCTGGGGATGCCTCCTGCCAGCTGTGGGTCTGGGGATGCCTCCTGCCAGCTGCGGGTCTGGGGATACCTCCTGCCAGCTGCTGGTCTGGGGATGCCTCCTGCCAGCTGTGGGTCTGGGGATGCCTCCTGCCAGCTGCGGGTCTGGGGAAGTTTCTTGGCTCTGTGTGTCCTAAGTTTCTTATCTGTGAAATGGGAATGGAAATGATGGTAGAGCCTATCCAAGTCAGCTCAGAATAGGGAATAGATGGTGCTTAGACTCAAGGGGACACACCATGAGCATTGAATAAAGGGCAGCAGTCCCTACTCTGGACTCCCAGGAGCCTTAGAGATCTCTGCAGTCTCTTCTTGCTGCCAAACTCATACCTCTGCTCGGTGGGCTGTATACTACCTCATCTGGTTATTCGTCTGTGAAGAGGGCAAAATGGCTGGGTAACTTGATAAGTTCCAGGGCATTATCAATGTGAAAGCACAGCGGGCACACCTAACAAACAGCTGGCAATGAATTAGGCTATTGTAAAAGTACCATGACCCAACTGCACCACAGGACTGAATTCTTGGTTGTCTACTAAGCAGAGTCACCTTTCAATGGCTACAGTAGAGATATGGGTTGAGTGATAGATGGGTTCACCAGGGGGATTGCTGTGGGGGACAGCCTTGGCTTGCAATTAATGATGTTAGAGAAAAGTTATTGCTTTTGTCTAGGAGGAGCCATGACGTATTTTAAAACAAAACAAAACAACAACAGCGAAAACAATAACCCTGCCATACTTATTCTGAGTAGAAGCCAAATATCTTTTTGTTATCCAAATCTGACAGGAGCCTGATATAGCTGTCTCCTGAGAGGCTCTGCCAGAGTCTGGCAAATAACAGAGGCAGATGCTTGCAGCCAACCATTGGGCTGAGAGCAGGGGTCTTCAATGGAGGAGTTAGAGAAAGGACTGAAGGAGCTGAAGGGGTTTGCAACCCCATAGGAAGAACATCAATATTAACCAACTGGACCCCCCAGAACTCCCAGGGACTAAACCATCAACAAAGGAGTACACATGACTCCAGCTGCATATGTAGGAGAGGATGGCCTTGTTGGGCATCAATGGGAGGAGAGGCCCTTGGTCCTGGGAAAGCTTGATGCCCCAATGTAGGGGAATGCAGGAGTGGGTGGGTGGATGGGGGAACATCCTCATAGAAGCAGGAGGAGGAGGAATGGGAGAGGGGGTTTCCAGAGGGGAACCTGGGAAAGGTGATAACATTTGAAATGTAAATAAAGAAAATACCTAAGAAAAGAAAAGAATTCTAAGAACGCAGTGTAAATGGCAATAATAATTATCCTTTTTATTTTTTGAAAGTAAAACAACAAAACTATATATATATATATATATATACAAAAACCAGGGCCAGACCTTAAATCCCAGAGGCAGGCAGATTTTGTGAATTCAAGTCAGTCTGGCCTGCATAAGGCCAGCCTTGGACATATAGAATGACATCATCAAACAAAAGAAAGAGAGAAAGAAAGAAAGAGAGAGAGAGAGGGAGGGAGGGAGGGAGGGAGGGAGGGAGGGAGGGAGGAAGGAAGGAAGGAAGGAAGGAAGGAAGGAAGAAAGAAAGAAAGAAAGAAAGAAAGAAAGAAAGAAAGAAAGAAAGAAAGAAAGAGTAGAAATTTAAAAATAAAATAAAATTAGGAAAAATGACCATAAAGATCCTTCCAAATGAAAAAGGATAATGAAAATTCTATAAAAATAGATTTTTTTAAGAAAGAAAAAAATGTTTTAAAAAGCAGTCCAAGAACATGGAATTAACTAAGAGCGTAGTAGAATTTATGTATGAACTGTCACTTCCTTAAAGAAAACACAACATCCACTACAGACCGCTAGAGAAACATAACAAAGTATACTGGCTGACTCATTGTCAAAATAACTGAAATTAACTCAGAAATGACAGCAAGGAGAATTTTAAAACCAAGTATACGCCAAATCACAAGCTTAAAGAAAATGGGTTCCAGGGCACCCGGTCCGTTCCCATGGGCACCCTGCTTTGGGTAGCTGCGAATTCAGATCCCCACACCTTGCTCTGCTGGGCTGGGGATTGGTGGGTTTGGAGCAAAACCCAAGAGGTTTCCATGAGACCTGGGTTAGCTGTGTTCAGGGTTCCTGCAAGGCTCTGACATGGCCGGTGTATCTCAGCTTGTTACAGGAGGGACTTCAGAGGATCCGGAGCAAGGCTGGGGAAGGAACGGCCTAAGAGAAGCTCCATCCAGGGCGTGTCTGAGGAGCAGCAAGAAGGTAAGTCCTAGCCAGACAATGCCTATGGCCTGCAGAGGAGGGGTCGGGGGAGAAGGGAAGGGACATTGAGATGGGAAGACACCAAAGCCCCCAGGGATAGACAGTCCACACTCAGTAGGATGAGTCTCTATCCTCAGCCATAAACACACCCCAGTATTCTTTGTGCCCAAGACAGAGATACTGTCAGAACCTTCTCTGCCTTCTTGGTTCTCGGCATAAATCGTGAAGAGTGTTCTTAAACGGTGGAGCACAAGGCAGCCACTCAAGAACTTGTAGAATACGCACAGTCTTGGGTCTTACCCTTAGACATGGGTGCACCCCAGAACCTCCATATTTAACAAGCTTTCTCAGAGATGGGAACAGGTCCTATCCAAGGGTCACACTTTGAAATCCTGCTCTCTGGTGACTGGAAAGAGGAAAGCTACCAAGAGACCATCTGCCCCCTCTCCCTCCCATGCCAGAGATTTCCCTCGGCAGTTTGGGAAAGGTCTAGCAGACCTCATCTATGTAACTATTGGTTCACACAATGGAGATAGCTACAGTTGTTCCCGAGTGTTCCCCTATGCCCGGTACCACACCTGCATTGGGCTCATGATCACCCTTTAAGGTGCGCACTGTTTTCTTTTGCAGACGAGGAAAGCAGAACCCGAGTGGCCCCACATACACTGACTGCATAGCTAGTGGCTGACCCAGCCAAGCCCCATCTTTGGTTGTTTTCTATCCACTGTCCTAGCAAAGCTTGCTGCCCCTGAGAACCCTGGGTGAGCCAGTAGGCTGCTACCTGGCTAAGTGCAGGAAGATAAAACTGGGAGTGCCAGGTGCCAGCAGGGGGCAGCACTGTCCGGTGCAGAATGCACTCCACATGCACTCACCAAGCGTTTGCCTTGGTGAATGACCCAGGAGTCCAAGCAGCCAGTTTGGACACAGAATGGAAAGGGTCTGAAACGAACAAAGCAAAGCCCTGTGGCTTTCCTATCCCAGCAGGACCTAAACTTGTTTAGGGAGATCTAATGGGTCCCATTCTGGCCCTCATTAGCAATGCTCTGACACCAGAGAGCTGTTGCTACTGTCACCCTTTCCTCCCTGGTATAATGGGACAGTGTCCCTTGTAAAGATGTAAAGCAGCAGTTCTCAACTAGTGGGTCACGATCTCCACAGGGGTCATATATCATATATCCTGCATATCAAATATTTACATTATGATTTGTTACAGTAGTACAATTACAGTTGTGAGGTAGCAACGAAATAATTTTATGGTTTGGGGTCACCACAAAATGAGGAACTGTATTAAAGGGTCACGGCATTAGGAAGACTGAGAACCACTGTAAAGGGTTCAACCAAGTGCTGGGAACACGGGCGGGACTTCCGGGAAGCTGGTGGGGAAGTGGCTCTGCTCACCAACACTCAGGTGGGGGTGGGGAACCTTTCTCCCAAAGACTGGCTTCCTGTGCAGCTCGTGGAAGGTTCTAGCAGGTGTTCTGGCCGAGTGGAGGTGTATTTTGAAGGTGTGTGGGGCACAGTGTGCGACGATCTGTGGGACAAGAAGGAAGCACAGGTCGTGTGCCGGCAGCTGGGCTGCGGGGATGCCGTGTCCACCCTGGGAGAGGCCTACTTTGGCCCGGGCTCTGGCTTCATTCTTCTGGATGACGTGCAGTGTTCTGGGACCGAGGTCTCCCTGGGGCAGTGTTCCCACGCTGACTGGTTCGTCCACAACTGTGGGCACGAGGAAGACACTGGTGTCATCTGCTCCGGTAAATTATTTTCCATCTTTTCCAAGAGTTGATTTTTTTTTTTTTTTTTACGTTATCCAATCATTATCCCTTTTCCCCGACCCAAAGGAAGCCTTTGTGACATACTGTCATGTGGGATCAAAAGCCCTGTCTGCTAGTGGTCCTGGGCACCTTCCGAATGACACTTGTGTGGTGTGGAGCCTCTCCTTCATGGGGTTTGGGAAGCAGCTGGATGTGGGCCTTTTATTCTACTCCAGTCTAACTGCATCCACGTAGATGGCCAGCAGTAACACTGGAGGTGGACAGACTGGGAATGAACATGCTCAGGCCAGCTGCAGGGTTCTGGGTTTTCATGCATCCCAGTGGGAGAGCAAATTTCAGGACAGAGACAGCAGAGCACCAAAGGATAGCCCTTCAAATTGTGGGCCCTGAGGGATTACAGGAAGGCACCCCTGGGTAACTCTACTGGTCCTCTCCCCACATTCATCTATCTGCGCTTGTTGGGGCCTTGCATATCTTTTAACTTTTCTCTAATTAAACAAGAGTGATCATTGTGACGGTAATCATTGCGACCCTCTACCCTGCCTTATATCCTGAGAGCCAGGCTGACAAGAACACAGTCTGCTTTGGGGAGACATGAAGCTCTTGGAGACAGAGTAGATCTGTCCCTGCCAAACCAACTGTGGATGATAAAGCACGATGCAGAGTTGGGTAAATGAGAGAAGAAAGGCCCAATCCTTGTTCACCAGACCGTCCCACGTCTCCTCTGCTCATATTTCACGAGATTCAACCTCCCAGGAAGCAGGGGCTGAGGCGCCATCCACTGGCCAGGAGTCAAATACTCTCTTAACAAACATTTTCTGCAGAAGGCTTGGTCAGTTTAGTAGTGACCATGTCTCTGGCTCCACGGGATGGACCAATGGCCTTCTGCATATGCCCACTCCTATCAGAAGCGGCAGGTCATTCTTGGTGACTGCAGATGTCATGAACCCTGTCCTGGTCAGGGCCTTCGCCCTGAAGGGAGCTTAGAGAAGCCCTGGTCCATGAAACTGCCTTCAGGAGAAAGATAGCCTTAGTTCCTCTGATGATCCTCATTCTAAAGCTTGCTTTAAGGTTGAACCGTGCTACATGCTTTTGAAAGGGCTTCCTGTGAGCCCTTGAAGCTACTTTGGGGGCAGAATTCACATTGGGCAGCCTGGATGGCTTGCTGCTCTCTGGGGCTGCACATGCTGGGACCAGGTGCCCTTGGAGGTGTGGGAGGGGTACTGAGAACAGCCTAGTTAGCAAATTAGCACAGGCATAAACCTTGCTTTGTGGGACTTTAAAGCCCTTCTCAAGTATATCTTCCTGTGGTTGTTCTTAGCTGGAGATGACTTTGTGCCCTAGGAATCATTTGGAAATTTTGATCGGCACACTGGGTGATGCCCCTGGTGTGTGTGGTAGCATCCAGGGACATAGTTAAGCCTTCTACAATGCACAGGATAGCTCTCTCTTTTAAAGAATGTCCCAGTACAAGATGGCAATAGTGCAGAAGGTTTAGAATCAAGCATATGAAGGTGGGGATTAGACTTCAGTAACTAGTTATGAATTAATAATGCATTGACAGTTGATTAATAATTACTTTCAAAGCTATCGGAAATTGTCTGCAGCTCCTTATCCAAGTGTGAGCCTGGGCTGGCACTTCCCAACAATTTTCTCTGATTGTCTTTCCTACTGATTAAAGTTGATTAAGTTCGTCCTGTAATTTTTTGTAAATATGCTATTTTGGTGGCTATGAATTAGAATTTGAATCATAGAATGCCTTGTATTCTGAAGCCAGGAGTAACAAGTCTCTGACTGGTTTTGCTTGAGAGACTGCCTCAAAGCCTAAATCCTATCTGCTTAAGTGGCTCCTTGCAAATACTGATTTCCTTCTCCGTCTTTACCACTTAGGAGGGCTTGCTTTAGTTTTCTTGTTTTGAAAATAAAGAAACCAAAATTAAAGGACAAATCAAGGTCCAAATGAATACCTTCTTGACCGAGGTCACCCACCACATATGTGGACCAGAGGCGTCCGTACCTAATGCCCCTTTTCACCGTCAAATATGCCCACAGTTTGGAGAAGATGCCCTGAACCTTAGGAAAATGTGTAAGCATTCGCAGTTGTCTTTGTTGCTCTGCTAGGTGTCTCATCCGTACCATCTATTTGGCCTCCCCAGAACACACACACACACACACACACACACACACACACACACACACACACACACACACACTCCACGACCTGACAAGATCCACAAGTACAGGGAGAACCCCGGCTGAGTTGTTCTGGTTTCTCTAAAGCAAAGCCTTCACCATCAGAACCCACTCTTCTCCCATTCCAACTCCAGAGGTGCCCACATCTCCTGATACAGGCAGAAAGACAAAGGATGCTAACTGGGAAAAATGAGCAGTTGGCTTGTCAGTGAGAGAACAAATACCGATGAGCTGATCAGTAGCCTTACTTCCCAAACGGCACAAACCCAGGGTTGCCTGCCCTGAGCAGAGACTCCGAAATCCCATTCTCTCTACAAGTCTAAGAGAGACCAAAGTTGCATTTTTATATAGAATTTGAAATAGCTAGCACAAGCTAGCATAAATCCCTTAAGAAACTGCATCTGTTTAGCTGTGGCCATTCCAGCATGGCAAACCAACCCTCACTGAAAGATGTGAGCACGATTCACACTACCATGTACACATCCCCACAAATACTGAACAAAGGCAGATGACCTTCCCTTCCCAGATAGCACTGGCCTTTGCGCACTAGCCCTGTGTAACCAGTTCTAGGCTGAGCTTCCCACTGAGCACACAGTGCAACAGCAAGCTGATTTTTCCCTCTCCCCATCGATTGATTCACTTTGCATTCTACCTTCTCTTCCTCATAGAATCAGAACACATTCTCATAGAAAATGAAACTTCAAGAGATGTTGGTAAGAGCAAAGACCTTGGCACCTCTTTAACAGAGCACCTACAAGCTCCCCCAGTCCCTTAATTGCGTTCACTACCATAGCCCACGTGGGAGGCAGGGGAGGGCAGGAGGCAAACAATGGATTTCATCAGAAGGACCCAGCAAAAGAAAGAAAAATGAAAAGGCTTTAACCATGTAGGTAGTATTTCACCCCCAAACTGCTTTGTTCTGTTGCCCAAACATATTTCAGAGAACTCTGGAGGAAAAATGCATCTGCCCTGGCAGATTTTAGTTCACAGATGCAACTGAACTCAGATTGCCTAAGGAGACTCCTAACTTGAGACAAGGACAGAAAGGGGAGTCCCAGGATAATGTGCTTAACAACCAAGTCTCTTGATGTCCTCCATTGCAATACCACAGGAGTGCTTTTATAGAAGCCTCCGACTCTGCTGCCTTCTGGAAGCAGTGAATTGGTGCACATCGTCCGATATGTAAATGACTCTGAGCACCCTGAACGCATCACTTTTCACTCCTCCTACTGAACACTCTCTCTGCCTACACACAGTCACAGTGCCAGCTCATGCCCGCTCTGTGGGATGCCACACATACTTGGATGAGGGCTCTTTGTGTGGTAATGACGTCTTTTTATTTACTTTGCTCTTAGATGCTGAACTCTTAACACCATTTCCTGGTGGTGAGTTAAGGTTTCCTGGCTCCTTGTGTGATGCGATTTGGCGGGTATCACATTTCTAACCAGTGGGTAGATCAGTAGCCACACAAATCTTACTGGATAGAACAACTTCACCAGAGAATCCCTGTGTACTCACCCCGCTTTGTTTTGGTTGTCTTGTCTTGCTTACTGGGTTGAAGGAAGTTCTACCCTCTTCCCAGGTGCTCTTGGTCCAAGTAACTCCTTTCTGCTCCTCTTCAAGCCTTGAGTCCTTTGTCATTTAGAAGAGACATCACTATCCCTACCACCCGTTACTCACTCTCAACCCATTACCAATAGCCACCTTTGCTTGTTAGCACTTGGCATGCTTGCAGAACTCCATCTAATTCTACACTAAAATGACTCACTATAGCAAAGTGGTAGCATGGCCAGTGGGTCCTGCCTTAAGGATTGAATGTCCAAAGACATCTCACAGCTCTTCCTGAAAATCCTCACTCAGCCAGGATGAGTCAGAATTCACCTTTGCTGCTAGACTCTGACCTCTGTGCCAAAAAGGGCCAGGTCCATCCTGCTAATGACAGGATCCCCTGTGCTATCTACTCAGATGTAGTGTGTGTGAGTGTTTGGTGTTAAATTTAGGATCCTAGGAGACCCAAGTAGAGTAGCCTCTCTCCAGCAGTATTTTGTACTTTTAAGACTGGCCACAGTTGCAGCTCATGAATGGGTCAGGACGGTGCTCCGGGCGCGTAGAAGTTTACTACCATGGCCAGTGGGGCAGGGTTTGCGATGACCAGTGGGACCTACGTGAAGCCGACGTGGTGTGCCGACAGCTCAACTGCGGGCGTGCCCTCGAAGCCCCAGTCCAGGCACGATTTGGTGATGGTCCAGGGGAGTTTCTGCTGGACGAGATGGACTGTACTGGGACAGAGAGTTTTTTAGGGCAGTGTCCTCATGCTGGCTGGCACCTACATAACTGTGGTCCTGGAGAAGATGCCAGTGTCATCTGTGAAGGTAAGGACCACCTCTATCCCCAACAGTGCACATCTTGTGATCAAGATTGCACCTACACCGATGCCTCTGGCACCTTTGTCTCCACAGCTGCAATCCCAAGTTGGCCCTGCAGCTTGGGTATGCCAGATGTAAAGAGGCGCGGGTAATTTGAGTGCTCAGGGCTTTGAGCTCAGGATTTTTAGACACTGGATGTTGACATAGATTTTATGCAGAAAACAGTGGCAGCCATGGATGGTTCCATCATAAGGGTTTCAAGATATCTCATAAAGAGACAACCTCTGAGTAACCAGGGAATGAATCTGACCTGATTGCCATTAGTGCTTTATTCCAACAGCCACTGAAATCTCAACCCCTTCTCCCTGCAGGACATGGTGAGGAGCCAGCAGCAAGGCCTCAAGGTAGGAGTGTTTTCATGGCGAGCTCTTCTACTCACCCTCATCTGATGCCGACTCCTTAACACTTGATGAGCTGAATTTGGAGACTGTGTGGTAGACTCCATACTTAGTCACTCCTCTGTCAGGTCTTTCATTTGCGGCAGTGACAGTAACAGGCCATTTATGTCCTTCTTAAAGAAGAGATTAAAACAACTGCTTCAAGCCGGGCGTGGTGGCACACGCCTTTAATCCCAGCATTCAGGAGGCAGAGGCAGGCAGATTTCTGAGTTCAAGGCCAGCCTGGTCTACAGAGTGAGTTCCAGGTCAGCCAGGGCTACACAGAGAAACCCTGTCTCGAAAAATCAAAAAAAAAAAAAAAAAAAAAAAACCAAAAAAACAAAAAAACTGCTTCACAGTAGTCCATCTGAGTTGAAGGTCATAGACTTGGAACAATGACAAATATGAATGCACTGAAGTGTGTGACACTGGGGAGGCTTTACCTGTAGAGTCATCTCTTGTTTGAGTCTTAAGTTCAGAGGCCAGAGCCCCTTTTGGAACATTTAAGTTTTACAAGCCAGATGCTGTCGTGGTATTGACTAAAGAGCTGGAGGCAAATATGGTGCATTTACACAATGGAGTACTACTCAGCTGTTAAAAAGAATGAATTTATGAAATTCCTAGGCAAATGCATGGACCTGGAGGGCATCATCCTGAGTGAGGTAACCCAATCACAAAGGAACTCTCAAAATATGTACTCACTGATAAGTGGATATTAGCCCAGAAACTTAGAATACCCAAGATATAAGATACAATTTGGTAAACACATGAAACTCAAGAAGAATGAAGACTGAAGTGTGGACACTATGCCCCTCTTTAGAATTGGGAACAAAATACCCATGGAAGGAGTTACAGAGACAAAGTTTGGAGCTGAGACAAAAGGATGGACCATCTAGTGATTGCCATATCCAGGGATCCACCCCATAATCAGCCTCCAAACGCTGACACCATTGCATACACTAGCAAGATTTTGTTGAAAGGACCCAGATATAGCTGTCTCTTGTGAGACTATGCCGGGGCCTAGCAAACACAGAAGTGGATGCTCACAGTCAGCTATTGGATGGAACACAGGGCCCCCAATGGAGGAGCTAGAGAAAGTACTCAAGGAGCTAAAGGGATCTGCAACCCTATAGGTGGAACAACATTATGAACTAACCAGTACCCTTGAGCTCTTGACTCTAGCTGCATATGTATCAAAAGATGGACTAGTCTGCCATCCCTGGAAAGAGAGGCCCATTGGACACGCAAACTTTATATACCCCAGTACAGGGGAACGCCAGGGCCAAAAAAATGGGAATGGGTGGGTAGGGAAGTGTGGGGGAGGGTATGGGGGACTTTTGGGATAGCATTGGAAATGTAATTGAGGAAAATATGTAATAAAAAAATATTAAAAAAAAGAGCTGGAGGCAAGATGTCAAACCATCTTCAGGCAATCACAAACTCACAAGTCTGTCTGGTTCCACATAAAAGTCCTCCTGAAAAAAATTAGGTTCTGGAGCTGGGTGATGGTTCAGTAGGTAAAAATTCCTCCCGCGCAAGGATGAAGACCTAACATGACTTATTTAATTTCCATAAGAAACCTACCTATGAGTTGGTGCTTTTTAAATATCCATCTTACCGGTGATAAAACAGATTCAGAAAATTAATCCAATTTCCCTGAATGACATCACTAGCTAGGCAGGGGAGCTGTGGAAGTCGGTTGAATGGGATCGTGTGTAGCTCGGCTTTGGTGGAGCTGATGCTGCAGTCAGTCTCAGTCTTCCTGCAGTTAGTGTCCCCCCCGAAGAATTGCAGACCCTCCTTCTTTCCCCTTCTTCATTCTACTTAACTAATAACCTCAGAAAATTCGGTCTCTACTTTCAAAGTATATGCTAAACTCTTCGGCATCTCTCAATCCCAAGATAGCCATCCTCCAGAGTTTTGTCATCTTTCTTCCTGGATGGCAACAGTGCTCTAAGCAGCCACCTACCTGTTACCATCCCACCATAAACTAAATTGGTTCACTCCTTCAAGCTCAAAACTGCCCAAAGGTTGCTCCATTGCTCCTCCTCTCCTCTCCTCTCCTCCCCTCCCCTCCCCTCCCCTCCCCTCCCCTCCCCTCCCCTCCCCTCCCCTCCCCTCCCTTCCCCTCCTCTCCTCTCCTCCTCTCCTCTCCTTCTCTCTTCCTCCTCTCCTCCTGCCTCTCTGTCTCCCTGTCTCTGTCTCTCTCTGTCTCTGTCTCTCTCTCTCTCTCTCTCTCTCTCTGTGTGTGTGTGTGTGCGCGCGCGCGCGCACGCGCACGCGCATGTATGTGTGCACATGTACGTTTAACTATGCAAACCATGCAGTCAGGCTGGCCTGGAATTTAGAATGAATACATATATGCCTCCCAAGCTGAACTCAGGATTGTCCGGGAGCTAGGATTAGGTTAAAGGTATATCACTCAAAGGCTCCCATTTATGTCTCTGATCACTAAGGAAACACTTTATCCTGCATTAGATCTGTCTTTACTCTTTGTCCAGATCCTAATGGACAAGGTGGTGTTGACCTAGGACCTGCCCTAGTTCCCAAACACCCTTTTCCACTTCCCATTTCTCCAGACTCCTCCTCGACATGTCTCAGATAAAGTACCACTCCCACAAAGAGGGTTCCTTTGAACAGACAATGCAAACATACTTCCTCTCAGTCACATTCTATAAGATCTGCCTGTTCCCCTCCCACCTGAGACAGTCTTTGTATTTTTGCTTTAATTCCTTGTTGGTGAAAAAGGCTGTCTTCTCTTTATCTGAGAGGCAAGAGCAGTTCTGGTCAGTAAGCAACAGTTCTTCTGTAGATGAGAATGGAATTTTCTATGGAATGAAAAAAATATAGGTATATGCACAGCATTCTAATATGTGTCCCAGACCAATGACCAAGGGCAACATTCTCCTCTCAGCAAACACCACTTAGCAAGTAGAGAGAGTCCTATTATGCAGGATTTTCATTACTCTTCCAATGCCAAGAGGCTCAGAGTTTAAACAATCAAGTCCAGTAATTAGCCTAGGGCCAGTTGGGCATTTTGTGGTTTTACTTTTTATTTCCTTGTATTTCTAATTTTCTGGTTTTGCTGTATACATACACATACACGTTTTACTTCCAACTATTTGAAATCTATAGCCACACACACAAGTATATATATATAGATATATATACATGTATGTATATGTATATATAGTTATATACAGATGGTCTCTACTTAAGTTGCTTGATCTGTGTTCTTGACTTCATGGTTGTAAGAAAGTAACATGCATTAAACAGAAAATATGCTTTGGTGCTTTGCATTTTAAATTTATCTTTCCTCGGTCACCAGCAAGCAATAAGATCATTTTTCCTTATACTGGGTAGCCAGTCAGCCATATGACATTGTCATTTTTCTTCCTGGGTGGCATACAAGATGATCAGTATCTGCAGGGTTCTATGTTGCTAAAGTTTGAAGTTTGATAGATTACTTTTATTAAATGAATTTGTCACGTATGTGCATGTTCTCGTGAGTGGGTACACACTTGTATGTGTGTGTCTGTGGACATGTATGTTTGGGCACATGCATGTAGAAGAAAAATCCTAAATGTCCTTTCTCAGAGCGTCATCTGCTTTGTTTTTGAAACAGGGACTCTTTTTTTTTTAATTTATTTTTTTATTAGGTATTTTCCTCGTTTACATTTTCAATGCTATCCCAAAAGTTCCCCCATACCCACCCACCCCCAATCCCCTACCTACCTACTCCCCCTTTTTGGCTCTGGGGTTCCCCTGTACTGGGGCATATAAAGTTTGCAAGTCCAATGGGCCTCTCTTTGCAGTGATGGCCGACTAGGCCATCTTTTGATACATATGCAGCTAGAGACAAGAGCTCCGGGGTACTGGTTAGTTCATATTGTTGTTCCACCTATAGGGTTGCAGTTCCCTTTAGCTCCTTGGGTAATTTCTCTAGCTCCTCCATTGGGGGCTGTGTGATCCATCCAATAGCTGACTGTGATCATCCACTTCTGTGTTTGCTAGGCCCCGGCATAGTCTCACAAGAGACAGCTATATCTGGGTCCTTTCAGCAAAATCTTGCTAGTGTATGCAATGGTGTCAGCATTTGGAAGCTGATTATGGGATGGATCCCTGCATATGGCAATCACTAGATGGTCCATCCTTTCGTCACAGCTCCAAATTTTGTCTCTGTAACTCCTTCCATGGGTGTTTTGTTCCCATTTCTAAGAAGGGGCAAAGTGTCCACACTTTGGTCTTCGTTCTTCTTGAGTTTCATGCGTTTAGCAAATTGTATCTTATATCTTGGGTATTCTAAGTTTCTGGGCTAATATCCACTTATCAGTGAGTACATATTGTGCGAGTTCCTTTGTGATTGGGTTACCTCACTCAGGATGATGCCCTCCAGGTCCATCCATTTGCCTAGGAATTTCATAAATTCATTCTTTTTAATAGCTGAGTAGTACTCCATTGTGTAAATGTACCACGTTTTCTGTATCCATTCCTCTGTTGAGGGGCATCTGGGTTCTTTCCAGCTTCTGGCTATTATAAATAAGACTGCTATGAACATAGTGGAGCATGTGTCCTTCTTACCGGTTGGGTCATCTTCTGGATATATGCCCAGGAGAGGTATTGCGGGATCCTCCGGTAGTACTATGTCCAATTTTCTGAGGAACCACCAGACTGATTTCCAGAGTGGTTGTACAAGCCTGCAATCCCACCAACAATGGAGGAGTGTTCCTCTTTCTCCACATCCTCACCAGCATCTGCTGAAACAGGGACTCTTATTGGTTTGGAGTTCCCCTAGTCGGCTAGGCTAGCAGGCCAGCAAACCTCAGACATCTGCCTGTCTTCGCTTCCCCAGAGCTGGGTGACAAGCACACACCACTCCATAAAGCTTTTTCATTTAGGATATTTTAGCCCAAGATATTGTGATTCATGATCATTTTCAGGATGTAACCACATCATAAGTCAACATTAGTATATAATAATCAGACATATACAATAACTATGATACATTATATATCGCTTGCTACAATTAAATTATCATAATACATTATGTTATGATATGTGATACAATATAGTAGCATTCTTTGGAATAACTAATCATGTATAGAAAAGATTAATGGAGTTGTCCACCGAGGGTCCACTCAGCCCTGAGGAGGGCATGAAATGGGAATATATCTCAGTTGTGGACACTTCACCATCCTCTTACTTTGTGCCTAGTCGGGAATAACCGTGGAGGACAGACAAGTGGCCCTGAGTTCCCGTGGTGACAGGCTTACTTTTGGTTATTCCAAAGAGCCACACGTAAGGCTTTACCTTAGAAAATCTTCAAAGCAATCAACTCAGCAAATATTTCTTGGACTCTGCTAATCCCCAGAGCCTGCATTTCACTAAGAATTGATTTCCTATTTTGTTTTCCAGACCAATCACATTAGACTAATAAATACAGCAAATAAAAGTCACTCAACTGAGTTTAATAAGATATATCTTGATTTATTTGTATTACCAGGTGATGGAAATCCAGCCACCATATTATCAGGTAAGTGATTTATCATCCTCCTTGTTGTTGCCGGTTCCTCTGGGAAGATCTGTTTGCCCATATAAATTCAGGAGAGATGGTCAGTTGTGTTCCTGAGAGATTCACCTTAACCTGCCCTGGATATTGAGTTTGTGTGGGAAAGATCTCCAGGGTGTCACTGCATAGATTCGCTAACTGCCTAAAAAGAGCTTACCTTAATTTTACCTTAGAAACCATTAGAAAATGTTTCCATCCCCCTTAGAATGGGGAACAAAATACCCATGGAAGGAGTTACAAAGACAGTGTGGAGCAGAGATGGAAGGAAGGACCATCCAGAGACTGCCCCACCTGGGGATCCATCCCATAGACAATCACCAAACCCTGACATTTTTGTGGATGCCAACAAGTGCTTGCTGACAGATGCCTGTTATAGCTGTCTCCTGAGAGGCCCCACCAGTGCCTGACAAATACAAAGGTGGATGCTTGCAGCCTACCATTGGACTGAGCACAAGGCCCCCAGTGAAGGAGCTAGAGAAAGGACCCAAGGAGCTGAAGGGGTTTGCAGCCTCATAGGAGGAACAACAATATGAAACAACCAGTACCCCCAGAGCTCTCAGGGACTAAAACACCAACCAAAGAGTGCACATGGAGGGACCCATGGCTCTCACTTCATATATAGTAGAGGATGACCTAGTCGGTCATCAATGGGAGGAGAGGTCCTTGGTCCTGTGAAAGCTCTATGTCCCATTTTAGGGAAAAGCCAGGGCTAGGATGCAGGGGAGGGGGGGAGATAGGGGATTTTCAGAGGGGAAACCAGAAAAGGGGATAACATTTGAAATGTAAATAAAGAAAATATCTAATTAAAAAAAGAAAATGTTTCCATTATATAGTTTTCTAATTAATTGACCAGTTGCTCTGGGAACATACAAACAAATCAATTTTGGTGAATGATATGTTTTAAATTTTCTTTGGAGGAAGACTCATTTCCTCACATGTTGGTCTATTGTGTAAATTTGCTATGACATCTATAACAAACTGTCATAGTTTGATGGCTTAAAAAAATGTAGGGTTTCTGTTTGTTTTATTTTTTGCCTTGTAGTTCTAGAGTTCCTAAATCCAAAATGGGTTTCACTTACCCAACAGCAAGGTGTCATCCAGGCTATGCTTATTCTTAAAGGTCTTGAAAAGGAAGAGCCATTTCTGAGTTAATGTTTCTCATCCTTTGGCTGAGTGCCTGACACAGTAAAGAGGAGCTTTTCTTTTGGGTCACAGTTTTGAGGTATAATTCATCAAGGTAGAAACGTTTCTCAGTTTCTTTTTTTTTTTCTTTTTTTCCTTTTTTGTTGTTGTTGTCATGATACAATACTCTGACAGAGGCAATTTAAGGGAGGAAGGGTTTTTTAGCTCACAGTTCACAATGTAGTTCATTATGGTGAGGAAATGAAGGTGGCAGGATCTTGGAGCAGCAGGTTACATCACATCAATAATCAGGAAGCAGAGAGTGATGACTGCATGTTGCTGCTCAGCATCCTTTCTTCCTAGCCTAGGGAATGTGCTACCCACAGTGGGCAGTGTTCCCATCTCGGTTATTGCAATTGTGAATAACATCTCACAGGTCCATATTCCAGGTGATTCTAGATTCTGATAACAGTCAACAGTGTAACAACAGATAGTTTGATACCCCCAAACAGTGCTGCACCTACACACTAGTACAAACCTAGAGGCAAAGTGACACCTATAGATAGAATGACAACTACAGACACAAGTACAGCACCTACAGATAGTGTGATGCCTACAGACAGTACAATACATACTAACAAAAACCCCAGAAATGAAACACTGAGTAAAATAAGCATAAGAAGCAAATAAGAGATCTTGAAAGTCTGTACCATCAGACTAGTTCTTAGAGGGAATATAGTCATCACTGAAGAACATCTACTACCTGCATTTGGACTTCAAAGCTGGCAAAGACAGCATAGGGAACATTGATTGGGTCTAGGGGGCAGCGAGTCAGTGGCTAAGAGGTGGGTTAGCATTTTTATCTCTTATGTTGTGGGCACTTCAGAGCCAAGGGAAGCTATACCTTGTGACGCCACAGGGAACCCTGCCTACTCACTGTCTTTGGATCACCATAAATACTTATTGTTAAATATTTTTTTTACTCCAGTTTTGCCTGCTGCCATCTCCACTCAGCCATCTTCTAAGCTTGCCCCGAGTTCCTCTGTATCAGGTAGGACCCCATCACCACCATCACTGAATTTACTGTGGTTTCTCAGTTGTCTATGGTGGTGGACAAAGGTTTCACAACCACCAGCTACCAATAATGCTTCACCTGAGGTCATGTGATTTGAGGGGAATGGGATTGAGGTAGTCTGGACTCAACCTTGGCCAGCTTTACCTTATGTTTGACTGTCTGTAATTGTACTGCCAACAACATTGGAACTCAGGGCTTCTCATTTCTCAAATGAGAAGCATAAAATGAACAGATGCAACTGTGCTAGATATAGAGAAATTATCAAAGGGTCACTTCACATGCTTGGAACTTAAAAAATAAAGTAGGGCACATGGCTAGTGTCAAGGGGGATCTGAAATAGGAATATGTAATTTTCTCCAAGCTGGTGAATTCCAGGAACACCTCTACCTGGTCATAGTGGGCTGAAGTCACCATTACAGTCTAGACTCATTTATCACTATGACAATTGATGTTCTCTCATCATTTGTAGCAACTGGCATTTCAATAGTACAATTGAATACATCATCACATGGCAAGGCTGGTGAAAAGTAGCCTTCTGCAGAATTTCTGTGGATCCTGAGTGGCGGAATCACAGTTAGCAGGACTGAGGTGTATACCAAGACACACTGGGTCTTTGGAAACTTGGGGGAAATGGGACACTGATGACCAGCAGGCTTGAAGCTTCTATAGCAACATAAGAGAGTTCCAGAGGGCTACAAGATGTTAACGTAGTGTTGTACACTTAAAATCTGTGAAGGCAGCAGATCTCATTAAAATTTCTTCCTACACACATACACGGGACATGAGGAAACTTGGAGGTGGGAGATAGATTAATTCTCTTGATTCCTTCCACAGATGCATTTTGATCCAAATTTATTAGTCTGTATACACTGAAATCAGGTGCAGGTTTTTAGCATATCAATTTTACCTCAATGAAGTTATTTTCTAAAAATTACTTAGGATCTGGGGAGATGGTACAATGGGTAAAAGTATATTCTAAGTAAACTTCAGGAGCTGAATTCAGACCCCAGCATCCACACTAGTAGCTAGATACAGTCACACATGCCTATATGATCCCAGAAGTATGGGGTGGAGGGAGGGGCACAGACATAAGGATCTGTGGGGCTTACTGTCTATTATTCTAACCCCATGTTCAGTGGAAGATCCAATCACAAAGGAATTAGGGAGAGAGTGACAGAGCAGGACACCAGATGCCCTCTTCTAGCCTCTTTATACATACTTGTGTGTATCACACACACACACACACACACACACACACACACATGCATACACACAAAACTTTTTAAAAGAGTACTATAGAAAGAATGTTGATATTTAAATGAGAATGCTTTAGATATGTTAATTATATAAGATTATTAAAAAATAAATTCTTCCTGTTTCTTTTCTTTGTTTCAACTGTGGTTATCAGAAATTTTTTAACTAGATTTGTTGCTTTTGCCTAATTCTGTTAGATAGCATTACCTTTATGACTTTTCATCCATGAGGTCAAATGTTTTCAGTTCTTTTTCATCTTAGTTTCCCAACAGCTGTATGAGAAGCCTCTTTAGTCTCCTTTTCAGCAGATAAGATTCATGCCCAAATAGGTTTCATATTGTCATCAAGTCCCATGAAGTGATAAATAACACCATCAGTCCGACTACGGTCCTAAGATTGTAGTCTCCAAAGCACCATAAACTACAAACCCCATGAACATTCTGCTAACTCCTTGCCAGTGGGTCAGGCACGCTGCCTGTTCAGGAATTCAGAGGATCCTTTGGAGATGAGGGAAATTAGGATCAAAGGGTTTATCACTGAGTGAAGACTGAATGTTCTCACTCTGGCCCCTCTGCTAAACTCACATGCTCATCACTTGTGATGAACTCGGACCCCAATATAGCGCACTGATGATTTTTACTTCTCTACAGCCACTATGAATCCACTTGTTTTCCTGATGATGTGTCTTGGGTGCAGAATCTTAATCTTCTTCTGACTACACACACACACACACACACACACACACACACACACACACACACACACACACACACAGAGAGAGAGAGAGAGAGAGAGAGAGAGAGAGAGAGAGAGAGAGATCAAAAAACAAAAGACCAGCATGACCAAGATGGCCAAATATGCATGAAGTTAGCTACTCAAGATAGCAAGCAGACTTCATTTTAGGGAGAGAGAGCAATCTCCTCCTAGAAGAAGCAGGGGAGGGTAGAAGACGGGGCAGAGAGGAAGGTGCCTGCTGTGGGTGATGTGGCTGGAAGGGGCAGGTGTAGGTGTGCATGTGACCTTCTAAAGTTTACAATGGTGGCCCAGAGAGTGGGGAGGCAGTGAGGCCCAGCCAAAAGGTCTGTGGTCTGGGCTGGCACTTAGAGGGCACATACCTCAGGGGGAGTCTAGACTGTGGGGTTAAAAGGCATCCAAGTCCCAAAATTGGGCATGGTCCTCCAAAACCACCTGGGAGCTCCAGGCTCTGGGAAGAAGGGAACACCAGATACTCAACAGGTGAAGGAAGAGTCTTCCTTGTCTTGGAGATGTCCCCAAACCCCTCATTTGCCGTGAGCCATAGTGTCAAGAAGCTCCAAGGTGAAAAGCAACGACACATGATGATGGGGTGAGGAAGTTCCCCCTCAGAACGTCTGTCTTAGTCTGTTTGATGCTAAGACAAAAGACCACAAGATGAGTGGCTAAAAATAACTAAGTTATTTCTCATGGCCTCGGAGCCTGGGAGATCCAACCCTAACTCAGTGCAGGCGAGGGTCCCTGCCTGCCCTTCTTAATGTGCCTCCAAGCCCCAAGAGTGAGGGGTTCTTTCCTAAGGATGCAAGTCCCTCAGATCCTTGCCGGCTCCCAAAGGCTCTACCCGGCCCCACTGTGTGGAGAGCAGGGTTTCTACAAGGTTCTCCCACCCACGGAACCCGCTCTAGCCCCTTATCTCTGTTTATGTTTGGTGGTGCTCAGGCTAGGCAGGCCCCCAATTTCTGAGCTGCAGGCACCCAGCTTTGTCTTGCCCTTGAGTGGAGGAAGGCATTGGCGTTCTTGGACCCAGTAATCAGAGAGAGCAGTTAGTGAAGAGCCTGGTGCACAGCAGGTGCCTGATGGTGTGGCCTGGTTTAAGGAAGCTCCTCTGCTCTGAGGTAGATAAGCAGATGAAGTACCACTCCCCGAAACTAGCCTCAGCCATCTGTCCCTTCTTCCTAAGCCACTACCACCCACCAGCTTCCTTTTTTCCCTTCTATGCTTTTATTTGCCTATTCTAGATATTTCTTATAAATAGAACTACAGAAAAACCCAGTGTCTTCAGGTCCAGCACAATATCATCAAGGCTGTGTAAATTAATGTGATTAATATTCTGTATACATTAATTAGTACTGGAAACAAATATAGTGGCAATTATTCCTTAACCAGTTAGTTTCCCAAGTAACCATGCAGAAACTTTTTAATATTTCAAAGTTTTGGTCTTAGCTGGGCAGACTCTCAACTAGTTCATCCAAGTTTACCTGGCCACCTAGCCCCATCCAACCATGTGGATAGATACCTTCCAGGCTGTGGTTACGTCTGCCTCCTCTCATGTCTCCCGGCAAAAGGCCTTTCTTCTTCCCAGAGTTCCTTTCGCCTCCTCCCCAGGAAGTCTCACTAGCTTATTTTTTTCCTCTATGGTTTTATTGTCCTATTCTGGATATTTTATGTAAATAGAACCACAGAAAATCCAGTGTCTTAATGCACAGCGTAGTATCGTCAAGACTATGTAAATTAATGTGATTAATATTCTGTATTACCGGGTACTTTCTGCCCAGCTAATTAGCCATACAATTTTTATTAAAGGCAATCAGAGAATGCCTTAGGTAGGTAAGGAAGGACAGAGACACAGTTTCACACTACAAGGCTGTGTGGTTCCTTTCACAATTTTTGAATGGAAAGGTGATCAATTCTTTTTCAGGAAACTTGAAACAGACAAAAATCCTCTTCTTTCTATTCCATATTAAACACTCCAAGTCAGTTTCCTTGTCTGGTTTCTCCAAAAGCTCTTTCAGCTGCCCACATGTCAGAAGACATAAATCACCCAACCACACCATCAGGTAGGTCAATGAGCCATGAATTCAAACAACAAAACTTGGATGTGGTACATAGCACATGCCAAGCCCAGCATTCGAGGCCTGTAGAGCAAATGTGCTGATATTAAGGGATGGGACAGAGACACTGCCAAGGGATAGAGGAGAATTGTGTTCAGTATCTCCTGTAATGGTACACCTTAACCCCTCATGTGATGCCCAGTGTCTCTTGCAATGGTACCTTAACCTTAACCCACCAGGTTAGGTCTTCATTTGTTCTGGTCATTATCTTTTTGTTCCTAACACTGCCTGTCACATGTTAGGTAACCAAAGTGGGTTACATTGAACAAGTAAAAGAGTATATACATTGAGTGTGTGAGCAGAAAGGACTTTTGGCCCCTCTTGACACACCTTGGGTTTTGGCCCCAATTCCTGATAGACAATGGGACACAAGCAAGCCCTTTTGTAAAACGATAGGAACCTTGATGGTACAATTCCTTCTTTGGAAAGTGGTGTTGACATTTCACATGTGAGCAAATGAAAGGGAGCAAGTTGCTTCTGACAGTGTGTGTGTGTGTGTGTGTGTGTGTGTGTGTGTGTGTGTGTGTTACCATCATTGGGTGGCCTATCAGGTAAGAGCAGCATCTCCATCTTCAGTCTTGCTGTGTGCAGCCTCACCATCTAGATGAAGGGTGAAGCAGTCAGACCAAGGTTGTATAACGTCCTCTCGGGTCAATGAAGACAACCAGTATCCTTATGGATAACTTGACTTTTATATCATTGGTCCAGTTTTTCAATCACTGACCTTATTAACAGCAAACATCCTCTGTTTTTAAAAGAGAACTTGGAGTCTCTACAGGGTGCCAAGGAGGAAAGCATTTCGGTCTGCAGGATCTTGCTGGGTAGACTTCTGTCAGCCTTCCGAACTTGGCTCAGGTTTCATTGAAAACAAAACAAAACAAAACAAAACAGCAGTTTGTGAGTTCAGGTGCATGGGTTAAGGCAAGATCAAGTTATGGCTTCTTGCTTGCTGCTTGCTGAGCCCCTTTCTGATGTGCTGTGTGTTTGTTTTAAGAAAAGACCTTCAGTTCTTGACCCTCATTTCCATATTATTCCAGTCCTACCTGTGGCTGACTCAGCACCTGGCAGTCGAAGAGCACATGCGCCCAGGATCAACCTCAAAGGTAAGAAAGCTGGTTAGTTCATAATGTTGATCCACCTATAGGGTTGCAGATCCCTTTAGCTCCTTGGGTACTTTCTCTAGCTCCTCCATTGGGAGCCCTGTGATCCATCCATTAGCTGACTGTGGGCATCCACTTCTGTGTTTGCTAGGCCCAGGCATAGTCTCACAAGAGACAGCTACATCTGGGTCCTTTCGATAAAATATTGCTAGTGTATGCAATGGTGTCAGCGTTTGGATGCTGATTATGGGGTGGATCCCTGGATAAGGCAGTCTCTACATGGTCCATCCTTTCATCTCAGCTCCAAACTTTGTCTCTGTAACTCCTTCCGAGGGTGTTTTGTTCCCACTTCTAAGGAGGGGCATAGTGTCCACACTTCAGTCTTCATTTTTCTTGAGTTTCATGTGTTTAGGAAATTGTATCTTATATCTTGGGTATCCTAGGTTTTGGGCTAATATCCACTTATCAGTGAGTACATATTGTGTGAGTTCCTTTGTGAATGTGTTACCTCACTCAGGATGATGCCCTCCAGGTCCATCCATTTGGCTAGGAATTTCATAAATTCATTCTTTTTAATAGCTGAGTAGTACTCCATTGTGTAGATGTACCACATTTTCTGTATCCATTCCTCTGTTGAGGGGCATCTGGGTTCTTTCCAGCTTCTGGCTATTATAAATAAGGCTGCTATGAACATAGTGGAGCATGTGTCCTTCTTACCAGTTGAACTAACCAGTACCCCGGAGCTCTTGACTCTAGCTGCATATGTATCAAAAGATGGCCTAGTCGGCCATCACTGGAAAGAGAGGCCCATTGGACACACAAACTTTATATGCCCCAGAACAGGGGAACGCCAGGGCCAAAAAGGGGGAGTGGGCGGGTAGGGGAGTGGGGGTGGGTGGGTATGGGGGACTTTTGGTATAGCATTGGAAATGTAAATGAGCTAAATACCTAATAAAAAATGGAAAGAAAAAAAATACCCCAAACAATAAAAATCCTTACATGGACAAAAAAAAAAAAAAAAAAAAAAAAAAAAAAAAAAAAAAAAAGGTAAGAAAGCTTTCTCTGATGCCCAGCTGCAGATCACCAGAAGGCGCTGGGGTGGGAGTGGGTGGGCAGCTATCCAGGTGCTGAAGCACAGGAGAAAACACCACAGTGAGAGAGGACTCACCATCCTCCAGACCTGGTTGATTAGTTGGTCTTCCCAGAGAACTTTGGTACCTGTAACCTTTATAATCTTGTTTTTCTAGAGAAATGCTGTAAAGTTCAGAACACACACACACACATACACACACACACACACACACACACACACACACACACACGCCAAAATCCTGAGTCATTATCGAGACATTATTAGTGCCTATGCTTTATATAACTAGTTTCCATTTTTACCAAGAAATGAATCATTTAAAAGGGAAGCTTCCACTCCATTGGCTAGTTTTCATAGTTCTGGAAGATATTCTGCATGCTGATGAGAGATAAAAGTAATCAAAAGTCATACATAGATGTGAAATCTGTGAGCTACGATAACAATTGGCCCAGTGCGATATGCCTACTGATGCCGTAATGGCAGAAAGGTTACAGGAGTAGCCAACCACATTCTGAATAGACTTTATGTCTATCCACAAGGTGGAACTCAAGCCCTGAACCATTGATAGGCAAACAAACAAACAAAACCCATGGGACTATATGGCATAGGTCCTAGGGAGAAACTACTACTACCACCACCATTATTAACATTAATATTATTTTTGTATAGTAATAAACTGTCCCCTAAGTTCTTACCTTTATACCTGTATGTTTTATCTTCAAATCCTCACCAAAGAAGCTTCCTTTTATAGTAGGTAACAATAGAGACCCACAACTGTCAATGTATAGAGAATAAGCGACTGTGGAGTGCTCAGGTCTAAATGGGACAGCTATATCACACATCCTCCACATAAAGTTCAGTGACCATTGTAGAAGAGGGACCATAAAGGCTGTAAGAGCCAGAGGAAGTAGATAACACAGAACACTATTTGTTGGGTGTGACAGTGCTATTGCACACATGGGCTCAGTGGGTTTGAATGCTTACACAAGACCTGAATAAGATCAAGCCAGGCACAAGCCTAGCATGGATAGGAGAGGGGCTTGCAGAGTTCCAACCCTGTCTGAGTAGCTGCTAGTAACTGATGGAAGCTGGGGTGAGAGCAGAGTTGATTTTCTTCATCAATGTAGTCATTGTGAAGGTAACCATGGTCCAGCAGATGGACCTACAGCCATACAGAATATATATGTCATCTATGCGATATCAATAATAACATATCAATAATATATATCAATATATTATCAAATGTGTATTATAAATAAATTGATAAGGAACATTGAAATTAGGAGAGGAGAGTGGTGGGGATATTTAGAAAGAATTTGAGGGTAGAGAAAGGGGGGTGGTTTGATCAAAACATATGTGCATGTACAAAATTTTCAAACCAAAAAAAGCCTCCAAGACTAGGACCACACTCAGTGGTAGCGTGCTTGCTACCAAGTGTGAGGCCCTGGATCCCATAGTTTGTGGTTTTGCTTTAATACAAATCACACCCACACATGTATATATGTATGTACATGTATATATATGTGTATATATATGTGTGTGTGTGTGTGTGTGTGTATATATATATATATATATATATATATATATATATATATAATGCCATAATGTTTTTAAAAGACAATTGCTTTTTTTAGACACATTGGAGAGAGAGAGAGAGAGAGAGAGAGCTATGGAGAGAGAGAGAAAGAGAGCTAGCTCTTTGGGAAATATTCCACATAGTGAAATCAGCTTTCCCAGACTTTCCTGTCTCCCTTGCTGATGTCAGTGTAAAGTAACATGGATGAGAAACACCTGCTCCATCACCTGACTGATCTTAGTGACTAACAAAGAACACATCTTGTGAAGTTATTCGTATATACTTTATGCGGCTGAGGTGCTGGAGGAGCGATTCACTCTGGCTCCTACGCTAGGCAAGTACTCAAGCTCAATGAAAAGTTTCCGTTGGACATTTTTCTTTATCTGCAGAAGCCTGTTATGTACTGAGGCTGATGAATGGCTCTGAGGGACAATCTGGGTGGATGAGGTCTTCCCACTAGGGCACCTATGGGGGTCCATATGTGATGATGGGTGGGACCTGCTCTAGGCACAGGCCATGTGTAGGCAGCTCGTATGCAGTCCTGCTATATCAATTCCCTTCAGCTCCCTCTTCAGCCGGGGATTTGAGGAGAACCTGCCAGACAGATACCATGTGCTGAATTGGCACAGAGAGTCACCTGGTCCCATGTGCCCACAGCAGCTTGTTCACACAGTGATAGATGGCACCAGAGCCATCTGCTTTGGTAAGAGGGTCTTTTTGTATTCCAAGAGTTCTATCCAGCTGAATATTCAGTGACTTACTCCCAGGAGAGCTGATACCATCTCTCTTGCTGCTCTTAACAGGCTCTCTACAAGCAGCAATACTCTCTTTCTCCCCCTTCCCTCTCTCCCTTCCTCTTTCTCTCTGTCTCTCCCTCCCCCTCTACCCCCTACATTTCCCTCCCAGGTAGCACTGGTTTTTGCATCCCTTCTACACTGACTTCTGTCTCTTTGGTTTATTCTGTGTAATGGATGCGGCACGAGAAAGATCCTATGGAATCAGGCTTTTAGCAGTCTACAGAATGGTCTGGTTTGAAAGCTGGTTGGAGTGATCTACCATCACTGCTGCTTAAATCTCAGCACTCCATAACAAACAGGTTAAGAGCATAGGTTGCTGTGTTGAGTGCTCTCTCTTTCTCCAGTCCCATTCAAGGAAATGTGTCCTATGGACTAGCCTCTCTTCTGGGCAGCTTCACTGGGGTGATTCTAGACATCTTTAGGGCGTGTCTTTTGTTAGAGTGCTCCCCAAAGGAACACTGACAGTGAGAAAGCAGAGGGTGAGAGCTCTGGCTCCAGCCTCCGGGAGGGCAGTCTTCCGCAATCTGATTATAATCACCAAGTAGCTACAGACAAGGTGAGTCTTCTGTGGTCACTGAAGGAGAAAGAACCCTGGCATCAGCATATACTCTACTGTGACTGGGATCAGCAGGGATCTCAAGGTGCAAAACTTGATGTTTTTTATTACATTGTGTGCATGTGTGTGTGCATGGGCATTGTGTGTGTGTGTGTGTGTGTGTGTGTGTGTGTGTGTGCGCGTGTGCGCGCGCGCGCGCGCGCGCGAGCATGTGTGCACGTGTGCACGTGTGCACGTGTGCACGTGTGCATGTGTACATGCCATGGTGCATGTGTGGAGGACAGAGGGCAACTTTCAGAAGCCAGTTCTCTCCTTTCACTCAGTGAGGTCCATGAATTGAACACAGCTTATCAGGCTTGGCAGCAAGCACCTTTACCCACTAAACTATCTCATCAGTCCACAAGTGTTTATGTGAGAGTAAACGACTCTTTTCCAGAGACATTAGATCAGAAATAATGTCTTTGAAGTCTGTCAAGGGACAGCAACAATTGAAATATTTTGTGTGTATATGATTTTAGCTATCCCACCCATTCAGAAACAGCATGAGGTCATTTCCATCCCCACCCCCATCCTCTTATTGTAGAGCAGTGCCTTTCAAACTTTATGGGATATCAGAAGTCACTGGGTCCTATCTGCAGTGTTTCTCAGCACGTTTAGGATAGATCTAATGATTTGTGTCTTAGTTACTGTTCTATTGCTGTGACACCATGACCAAGGCAACTTTTACAGTTTTTGAGGGTTAGTACATGGTCACCATCATGGCAGACAGACATGATGCTGGAGCAATAGCTAGAGTTTTACGTCCTGATCCAGAGGCAGTAGACAGAAAGAGGCACCGGGCCTGGTGCCAGCTTTTAAAACCTCAAAACCCACTCCCAGTGATACATATCCACTACATTAGCAAGGGCACACTTTCTAATCCTTCTCATACAGTTTCACTCCCTGGTGATGAAACATTCAAATATATGAGCATAAATGGAGGCTTTCTCATTCAAACCACCACAGCTCTCCTACCTGACAAGTCTAGCATGCTTATGATGCTGCTCTGGGGGCCACACTCTGGAAATCACTGTCTTAAAGCAGAATATTTCCATCCTTAAAAATAGACACAGAGCCGGGCGCCAGGCAGTGGTGGCTCACACCTTTAATCCCAGCACTTGGGAGGCAGAGGCAGGCAGATTTCTGAGTTCGAGGCCAACCTGGTCTACAGAGTGAGTTCCAGGACAGCCAGGGTTACACAGAGAAACCTGTCTCAAAAAAACCAGAGAGAGAGAGAGAGAGAGAGAGGGAGAGAGGGAGAGAGAGAGAGAGAGAGAGAGAGAGAGAGAGAGAGAGAGAGAGAGAGAGAGATTTGGGCTGGAGAGATGACTTAGCAGTTAAGAGCACTGACTGCTCTTCCAAAGGTCCTGAGTTCAAATCCCTATAACCACATGGTGGCTCACAACCATCCATAATGAGATCTGATGCCCTCTTCTGGAGTGTCTGAAAACAGCTACAGTGTACTTACATATAATAAATAAATAAATAAATAAATAAATAAATATTTTTGAAAAATAGACACAGAAATATCACCCTGGTAACTTTTACCTTCATCACTATTATCATCAAAGCTATCTTTATTGTCAGCGTCGTCATCCCCGCCACCCTCAAAAACAAGTCTTCCCAGTAAGACAAATTTTGTCATGTTTCATGACTATGCACATGCAGTGCTTAATAGATAGCTACTGTGTTGGGCATTTTCTTGATGCTATGATGATGAAGTGACTCAGAAAATACTTAAGAGAGGAAGGCTTTATTTGGGCTCAAGGTGGACAGGCTCCCTTGCTTTGGGACCTGTGATAAGAGGCAGGACATCACAGGAGCAGAACATGGCTGCTCACCTCGGCGTGTCTAGGAAGAAAAGATCCAGACAGTACAGAAGTGCCGCAGACCTTCTGGGTCCCTGTGTCTGCGTGGAACGGGTCTCTCGAGCAGGTGGGCAAAGCGTAGGAATTGACAAACAGATGCACACAAGAATCTGAATGTAATGACTTTTTATAATACAGAATTCCAGGGGCTATATGTCACACCAGACAAGGTACACTGAAATTTACCAGAATTAAGAGAATGACTGCGAAAGGAATTTGCAGGAACTAGATAAATGTTTACAATAGAGATTATCAGCCCTGCCTAGGATCAGCCTAGTGCCAGGCAAGAGTTTCACACTTTAGTGTTAAAAGCACCAGGGGGTTTTAACTCTTGACAGGCCTCAATAATGTAGTGTCACAGACCCCCTAAATTCCTAGGCCTTGTAAAATCTTATCTTGTCTGGAGAATCCCCATTTATCAGGATAGTATATCAACTTGCTCTTGGCATGGAATGTAGCCTTTAGTAAAGATTTCTATCTCAGTGAGATTCCCAAGCTCTTTCTGCAGACCAACTGAGCTAAGGGCCGTTTTATTGTAATGCTTAATTAGTTACTGAATAGGTTAAACTCCTTGCTGTAATCTGGGATCTTGGAACACTGGGAGAGGCTTTAGCTATGTCAGAATTCAATCTTAAAAGGCACTTATAATAGGGTAATGCTTAATAGAGGGCACGTGGACCCATACACTAGAATAACTCGGGAGTGGAAAATTAATGTATGGGTTAAAGAGATTAAAGAGAGTGCCAGACTCCAGGAGGGAGTTTCCTTGAAACTCTTTTCCTCACGGCCAGCTTCCAAACTTTCGCCTGTCAAGCTGACTCCACCAGAGTGCATGGCACAGAAGCAGGGACTTGGACACCCCTCAGCGAAACACCACCAATAAGTTGCCACCTTTAACCAGGTTCTAACTCCTCATGGTCCACTGGGCTCTGAATTCATCAAAAGATTTATCTACCAGGAAATAACACTTCTCATGACACAACCACTTCTCCAAAGTCTACCAGCCAAGCAATCAGACGTTAACCCAGGAGCTCTTTGAGCAGATGCTTTTTAGATTCAAATCATAGCATCGTGGATTCAAGGATTGGTACCAAGGGTTCCAATCATGGCATCCTTTTCATGTCACAGACACAATTCACATCCAAGCCTTCACTGTCCCTTCCATTCTGGGTGACAACAGACTTCCTACTTGCATTCTGTACCTATGCCCCCTACATTCAGCCCCATTTACATGAAGTCAGTTACCTTTCATTATAAGTCATCTCTAATGACCTACAGCAAAAGTTACCATGTGCTTCAATGAATTTTAATAGTTACTATATTTAAGATATATAATATTTGTGGCAGGAGAGATGGCTCAGGGATTAGGAGTGCTTTCTGTTTTTATGGAAGACCCAAGATACTACATTACATCAGCACAATTTGTACATTCTCTGGAGTTTTTTGTTTGTTTATTTGTTTGTTTTTTGAGTTAGGCTTTCACTACATAGCCCTGGCTGGTCTGGAACTCTGTACACAGCAGGTTAGTCTCTACAGGATGGTAAATTTTGCTCTAAGTAGATTATACCTCAGTAGGAGGTTCTTAATGCCCGCTCTGGGCATTAAGAACTTGCACCACCACATCCAGCTGTGCTGGGATTCTTTACTTATAGAACGCTTAATGAGTCATCCAAGCAATTGCTGGATGACTTTTATTGGCAATATTAATTATTTCTTTATTATTCTAATTCATTCTTTCTTATTTCTAAGCCCTAGTTCATTATATGCGCATGCCAAAACTTATCTGCTCATAATTTTTGGATGTCAAATTTGTTACTGATTTTCATTGATAAGAATAAAGCCACCATAAATATTCAAGAATTTGTGAGCAGTTTTCCAACACGGATGTTCCTTTTGAGTCGCCACCTTCATATGAGAGTTACAGTTGTTGTGAATCCTTGTCAACATAGTTTTCAACATATTGTATTGTCTATATTTTAAGTTTGGCCTTTATGGGACCTCCATGGTACACTCTGAACAGCCTCAGTGCTCTGGTGTCTGCTCTGACTGCAGAGTCCGGGGCTGCAGCAGCATCACACACACTCCTGGGTTGGTCCAATTCTCAAATTGTTTGCTTGAGGTAACTCATTTCATGAGCTTATAGTACATCTACCTGGGCTAGGAGAGTAAAGGACAGACTAATTATAGTTGAAGAGATGCAGCCATTTAAGCAGAGGATGGGATGTCCTGGGACATACATTGCATCATATGAGTTCTATCAAGAGCTCTTTATTGCTGCTTTGTAAAAGCTATTTAGGAAATATCAATTGCCTCCAAATAATTTATGAACTCTAATCTAGTTCATGAAGGTCCAGCATTGTCTGCTGTGGTGTGGGGCGGTAACGTCCTGGATGTCAATGCTGTTACATCTTCTCAATACTATTTAACTCCTATTTCAGACATTCAATATTGAGGTTACAATGTAAATACCATTCCCAGCCCCTCATGCTGATTTTCTTCTCCCACAGGTGCTGATATGTTACCAGACCTCACTCCAGTAATAGATCCGGAGTCGTACAAGCCATCAGGTTAGTGGTTTTGCTTTGTGGCTGTTCCTCCTGAGGAGGTCCCTTTTGTCAATGAGTGTAGCAAGGTTCTAGTTCCATTTTTTTGTGGCTGTGAGGAAACATTCTGACCAAAAGCAATTTGGGGGAGAAGGGAACTTATTGCAACGTATAGGTTATGGTTGATGACTGAAAGCAGGCAGGGCAGGAGATCTTGGATCCTGAAGAATCAAGAATGTTTGCTGCCTTGCCCAAACACCTGCTTAGTTTGCTTTCTTAGAAAACCCAGGGCCACATGCTCCGCTCATGGAGTAGTTCCTCCCATAGGGCCTGGCTTCTCTTGTATCAAACTGAAACAATCTAGAACAACCCCCATCCCCAGACATACCACAGGCTAGTCCTATCTAGGCCACTTTTAAGTGAGGCTTCTCTTTTTGCATGATTATAGCCTGCATCTAGTTTGCAGTTAAGCTAAGTAGGACACGAGGTGTCCATACCATTATCCCCTTCAATGGATGTGGAACGGAACCCTCATGCAAAGCATCTTGCCATGTGTCACAATGGTCTGTCGTGGCTGAGTCACCGTGGGGGTAGAAGACTGTGTAGCCATTCTACACACCATCCCATTACACAGGGAGTCATCTACACTTCTTATGTAAATGCTGAGACTGACTGAATAAAGTCACATGTGATTGTTTAAGTTTAGTTGTTTACAAACAGTTGAGGGGGCTTGGTGCACTGGAATAAAAATCACTTAGGGTTGACTTAATATTCCCAAGTGATCTTGACGGAGATTAACAATGCTCTAAAAAGTGCCTGGAGATTCAAGCACTGGCAGATATTTGTGACACCTTTCCATAGCAGCACTCTCTTGAGTTTGAGAAACTGCAAAGTACTTCTGTACCCAAGTAAGAGACCAAATGACAGAGATCATGTGACAACCAGCAGTGCCACCTTGTTGATATTTAGTAGGATGACAGGAATGCCTTAAAAACCATTCCCACCACTGTGACAGAGTACTCACGGCAGGACAGAGATGCCCTGTCCCCCTGGACATCCACAACAACACATGATAGTTCCTTTTTCCAACTAACCTACTTTAAGCAATCTATTTGAGGGTTTAACCATTGTTTGTTTGTTTGTTTGTTTGTTTTATATCCTGACCACAGTTTCCCCTCTCCTTCCAGTCTCTCTCCCCATCCCTCCCAACCACATCTATTCCTCGGTTTCTCTTCAGAAAAGGTCAGGCCTGCCATGGATATCAACCAGCCTGGCATATCACGTTGCAGTAAGGCTACGCACATCCTCTCCTATTAAGGCTAAATAAAGGCAACCCAGTCAGACGAAAGAGTCCCAACGGCAGGCAACAGAGAAACAGACCCTGTTTCCACTGTTAGGAGTCTCATATAAAGACCAAGCTATGTAACTGTAATTTATGTGTAGAGAGCCTAGGTCAGTCCCATGCAGACTCTCTGGTTGGCAGTTCAGTCTCTGGGAACCCCTATGGACCCAGGCTAGTTGATTCTGTGGATATTCTTTTTCCTTTCCTTTCCTTTCCTTTCCTTTCCTTTCCTTTCCTTTCCTTTCCTTTCCTTCCCTTCCCTTCCCTTCCCTTCCCTTTCCCTTTCCCTTTCCCTTCCCCTTCCCCTTCCCCTTCCCCTTCCCCTTCCCCTTCCCCTTCCCCTTCCCCTTCCCCTTCCCCTTCCCCTTCCCCTTCCCCTTCCCCTTTCCTTTCCTTTCCTTTCCTTTCCTTTCCTTTCCTTTCCTTTCCTCTTTCCTTTCCTTTCCCCTTCTTCCCCTTCTTCCCCTCCTTCCCCTTCTTCCCCTTCTTCCCCTCCTTCCCCTTCTTCCCCTTCTTCCCCTTCTTCCCCTTCTTCCCCTTCTTCCCCTTCTTCCCCTTCTTCCCCTTCTTCTTCCCCTTCTTCCCCTTCTTCCCCTTCTTCTTCCCCTTCTTCCACTTCTTCCCCTTCTTCCCCTTCTTCCCCTTCTTCCCCTTCTTCTTCCCCTTCTTCCCCTTCTTCCCCTTCTTCCCCTTCTTCCCCTTCTTCCCCTTCTTTCCCTCCCCCTCCCCTCCCCTTCCCTTCCCTTCCCTTCCCTTTTCTTTTCTTTTCTTTTCTTTTCTTTTCTCTTCTCTTCTCTTCTTTTCTTTTCTTTTTTTCTTGGATATTTTCTTTATTTACATTTCAAATGTTATCCCCCTTCCTGGTTTCCCCTCAAAAAAAAAAAAAAAAACTTCCCCCATCCCCTCCCCTCCCCCTGCTCACCAACCAATCCATTCCTGCTTCCTGGCCCCGACATTCCTCCACACTCGGGCATAGAGCCTTCACAAGGGCCTCTCTTCCTATTGATGTCCAACAAGATCATCCTCTGCTACATATGCAGCTGGAGCCATGAGTTCCACCATGTATACTCTTTGGTTGGTGGTTGAGTCCCTGGGAGCTCTGGGGGTACTGGTTAGTTCATATTGTTGTTCCTCCTATGGGGCTGCAAACCCCTTCAGCTCCTTAGGTCTTTCCTCTAGCTCCTACATTGGGGACCCTGTGCTCAGTCCAATGGATGGCTGTGAACATCCACTTCTGTATTTGTCAGGTACTGGCAGAGCCTCCCAGCAGAGAGCTATATCAGGCTCCTGTCAGTGAGTAGTACTTGTTGGCATCCACAACAGTGTCTGGGTTTGGTGATTGTGTATGGGATGGATCCTCAGGTGGGGCAGTCTCTGGATGGTCATTCCTTCAGTCTCTGCTCCACACTTTGTCTCTGTAACTCCTTCCATGGGTATTTTGTTCCCCATTTTAAGAAGGATCCACACTTTGGTCTTCCTTCCTCTTGAGTTTCATGTGGTTTGTGACTTGTATGTTGGGTATTTCGAGCTTCTGGGCTAATATCCACTTATCAGTGAGTGCATATCATGTGTGTTCTTTTGTAATTGGGTTACCTCACTCAGGATGATATCCTCTAAATCCATCCATTTGCCTAAGAATTTCATAAATTCATTGTTTTTAATAGCTGAGTAGTACTCCATTGTGTAAATGTACTAAATTTTCTGTATCCATTCCTCTGTTGAGGGACATCTGGGTTCTTTCCAGCTTCTGGCTATTATAAATAAGGCTGTTATGAACATAGTGGAGCATGTGTTCTTATTACATGTTAGAGCGTCTTCTGGGTATATGCCTAGGAGTGGTATTGATGGGTCCTCAGGTAGTACTATGTCCAGTTTTCTGAGGAATTGCCAAACTGATTTCCAGAGTGGCTGTACCAGCTTGCAATCCCACCAGCAATGGAGGAGTGTTCCTCTTTCTCCACATCCTCACCAGCATCTGATGTCACCTGAGTTTTTTATCTTAGCCATTCTGACTGGTGTGAGGTGGAATCTCTGAGTTGTTTTTATTTGCATTTCCCTGATGACTAAGGATGTTGAATATTTTTTTAGGTGCTTCTCAGCCATTTGGTATTCCTCAGTTGAAAATTCTTTGTTAATAGGGTTATTTGTTTCTCTGGAGTCTAACTTCTTAAGTTCTTTGTATATATTGGATATTAGCCCTCTATTGGATGTAGGATTGGTAAATATCTTTTCCCAAACTTTTGGTTGACTTTTTGTCTTATTGACAGTGTCCTTTGCCTTACAGAGGCTTTGCAATTTTATGAGGTCTCATTTGTAGATTCTTGATCTTATAGCACAAGCCACTGGTGTTCTGTTGAGGAATTTTCCCCCTGTGCCCATATGTTTGAGGCTCTTCCCTACTTTCTCTTCTATAAGTTTTAGTGTATCTGGTTTTATGTGGAGGTCTTGAAACGATCAGGAATTCAAGACCCATACCTAAACATAGTAAAAGCAATATACAGCAAACCAGTAGCCAACGTCAAACTAAATGGAGAGAAGCTTGAAGCAATCCCACTAAAATCAGAGACTAGACAAGGCTGCCCACTCTCTCCCTACCTATTCAATATAGTACTCAAAGTCCTAGCCAGAGCAATTAGACAACAAAAGGAGATCAAAGGGGTACAAACTGGAAAGGAAGAAGTCAAAATATCACTATTTGCAGATAATATGATAGTATATGTAAGTGACCCCAAAAATTCCACCAAAGAACTCCTAAACCTGATAAACAACTTCAGCAAAGTAGCTGGATATAAAATTAATTCAAACAAATTAGTGGCCTTCCTCTACACAAATGATAAGCAGGATGAGAAAAAAATTAGGGAAATAACACCCTTCATAATAGTCACAAGTAATATAAAATACCTTGTGTGACTCTAAGTAAGCAAGTGAAAGATCTGTCTGATAATAACTTCATGTCTCTGAATAAAGAAATCAAAGAAGAACTCAGAAAATGGAAAGATCTCCATGTTCATGGATTAACAGGATTAATATAGTAAAAATGGCCATATTGCCGAAAGCAATCTACAGAATCAGTGCAATCCCCATCAACCTTCTAACTTGGTTCTTCATCGATTTAAAAAGAGCAATTCCCAAATTCATCTGGAATAACAAAAAGCCCAGGATAGTGAAAACAATTCTCAACAATAAAAGAACTTCTGGTGGAATCAACATCCCTGAACTCAAGCTGTACTACAGAGCAACTGTGATAAAAACAACAACAACAACAAACAATAACAACCTATGTGGTATTGGTACAGTGACAGGCAGGAAGATCAACGGAATAGAATTGAAGAGCCAGAAATGAACCCACACACCTATGGTCACTTGATCTTTGACAAAGGAGCTAAAACTATCCAATTGAAAAAAGACAGCACTTTCAACAAATAGTGCTGGCTCAACTGGCAGTTAGCATGTAGAAGAATGTGAATCAATCCATTCTTATCTTCTTGTACAAAGCCCAAGTGTAAGTGGATCAAGGACCTCTGTGGGTATTTTTATAGGGTCCTTGACTCCTGTGGCTCTGATATTCCTTCCTCTCCCTCTTCCACTGGATTCCCCCAAGTTCCACCTAATGTTTAGCTGTGGGTCTCTGCATGTTTCCATCAGTTGCTGGGTGAAGCCTCTCTGATAACAGTTACACTAGACTCCTGCCTACAAGTATAGGAAAATATCATTAGCAGCTCAGGGTAGGCTACCTTTCATGGCATTGTTCTCAAGCTGGACCAGTCATTGGTTGGCCAATCAATTTCTGTGCCACCTTTACCCTAGCACATCTTGTAGGCAGGACAAACTGTAGGTCAAAAGTGTGGTTGGCTTGGTGTCCTGATCCCTCCATTGAAAGTCTTGCTTAGTGTCTTAGTCAGTGTTTCTATTCCTGCACAAAACATCATGATCAAGAAGCAATCTGGGGAGGAAAGGGTTTATTCAGCTTACACTTCCACATTGCTGTTTATCACTAAAGGAAGTCACGACTGTAACTCAAGCAGGTCAGGAAGCAGGAGCTGATGCAGAGGCCATGGAGGGATGTTTCTTACTGGCTTGCTTCCCCTGGATTGCTCAGCTTGCTCAGCTTGCTCTCTTATAGAACCCAAGACTACCAGCACATGAGTGGCACCACCCACAATGGGCCCTCCCACCTTGATCACCAAGCAAGAAAATGCCCCACAGCTGGATCTCATGGAATCATTTCCTCAACTGAATCTCATTTCTCTGTGATGACACCAGCCTGTGTCAAGTTGAAGCACAAAACCAGCCAGTACACCTAGTTACAAGAGATGGCTGTTTCAGGCTCCATATCCCCCATTGCTTGGAATCTTAGAATCACACTCCTAGATTTCCAGGAGTTTCTATTGCCCTAGATCCCAGAGTTGTACACCCCCAATTCAGTTGTCTCTCCCAGTACTCTCTCCCTCCATCCTCCTCACACCTGATCCCTCCCATTCCCACACAACTACCCAGTCCCCTTCCCCACCTGCCCAAGATGTCTATTCTATTTCCCCTCCTCAGTGAGATGCACATGTTTCCTTAGACTTCCTTTTTATTTAGTTTCTTTGGGTCTGTTGATTGTAGCATGGTTATTCTTTATCTATTTTATGACTAATATTCACTTATAAGTGAATATATACCATGTTTGTCTCTCTGTGTCTGGGTTACCTTACTCAGGAGGATCTTTTCTAGTTTCATCCATTTGCCTACAGATTTCATGATGTCATCGTTTTTAATAGCTGGGCAATAATACTCCGTTGTGGAAATGTACCACATTTTCTTTATCCATTCTTTGGTTGAGGGACATGTGCGTTGTTTCCAGTTTCTGACCATTGAGAATAAAGCTGCTACATAGTTGAGCTGAATGTTGATGGACACAGGTGAGCAAATGCCCTTATGGTACAGTGAGGCATCTTTTGGGCATATGCCCAGGAGTAGCAGAGCTGGGTCTTGAGGTAGAACCATTCCCAATCACCCAAGAAACTACCAAATTGCTTTCCAAAGTGGTTGTACAAGTTTGCACTCTCATCAACAATGGAGGGGTGCTCCATATCCTTACCAGTATGTGCTGTCTCTTGATGTTTTGATCTTAGCCATTTTGACAGGTGTAAGATGGAACCTCAGAGTCATTTTGATTTGCATTTCCCTGATGGCTAAGGTTGGTAAACATTTCTTTAAGTGCTTCTTGACCACTTAGAGAGTCCTCTGTTGAGAATCTCTGTTTAGCTTTGTACCCCATTTTTATTTGGATTGTTTGGTTTGTTGATATCTGATTTCTTGAGTTCTTTGTCTATTTTGGAAATCAGCCCTCTGTCAGATGTTGGGTTGGTAAAATTTTTTCCCAATTCTGTGGCTGCTGTTTTGTACCATTGTTGGTGTCCTTTGCCTTACAGAAGGTTTTCAGTTTCATGAGGTCACGTTTATTAATTTATTGATTTTAGTGCATGAGGTATTGGGTTTCTGTTTAGGAAGTTGTCTCCTGTGCCAATGTGTTCAAAGCTATTCTCCACTTTCTCTTCTATCAAGGTTAGTGTATCTGGTTTTATGACAAGGTCTTTGATCTACTTGGACTCGAGTTTTGTACAGGGTGATAGATATGGATCTATTTGTATTCTTCTACATGCCAATATCCAGTATCCAATATGTGTCTTCTATCCCTGATCTCTCCAAGATTTTTTTTTTTATCATGAAAGAGTATTGGATTCTGTCAAAGACTTTTCAATGACTAATGAGATGATCATATGCTTTTTCTTTCTGTTTATGTGGTAGATTACACTGATGGACTTTCATATGTTAAACTATACCTGCATCTCTAGGATGAAGTCTACTTGTTCATAGTGTATGATTTTTTTTGGTGTGCTCTTTGATTCTGTTTGCAAATATTTTATTGAGTAGTTCTGCATCAATGTTCATTGAAGAAATTTGGCCTGAAATTCTCTTTCTTTTTGAGCCTTTGTGTGGTTTAGGTATCATAACGACTATGGCCCCACAAAAATGAATTTGGCAATGTTCCTTCTGTTTCTATTTTGTGGAATAGTTTGAAGAGTATTTGGTATTAGATCTTCTTTGGAAGTCTGGTAGAATTCTTTGCTAAAACCATTTGGCCCTAGTTTTGTTTTGTTTTGTTTGTTTGTTTGTTTGTTTGTTTGTAAGGAGACTTTTAATGACTGCTTCTATTTCCTTGGGAGCTATAGGGGTATTTAGCTTGTTTACCTGATCTTGATTTAGCTTTGGTAAGTGGTATCTATCAAGAAAAGCATCCATTTCTTTTATATTTTCCAATTGGGTGGAGTAAGAGCTAATGATTCTTGGGATTTTCTCAGTGTCTGTGGTTATGTCCCACTTTCCATTTCTGATTTTGTTAATTTGGATATTCTCTCTCTCTTTTAGTTAGTTTGGATAAAGGTTTGTCTATCTTGTTGATTTGTTCCATTGATTCTTTGTGTTATTCTCTTTGTTTCTACTTTATTGATGTCAACCCTGAGGTTATTTCCTGCTGCCTACTCCACTTGGGTGTGTTTTGCTTCTTTTTGTTCTCCAGCTTTAAGGTGTTCTGTTGAGTAGCTGGCATAAGTTCTTACTAATTTCTTTATGAAGGCACTTAATGCTATGAACTTTCCTCTTAGCACTGATTTCATTGTGTTCTGTAAGTATGCATAATGTACTTTAATTTTCATTGAATTCTACAGACTCTTTGATTTCTTTCTTTACTGACCCAGTAGTCATTGAGTAGAGAATTGTTCAGTGTCCATGAGTTGTGAGCTTTCTGCTGTTTCTGTTGTTGTTGAGATCCCGCTTTAATCCATGGTGGTCTGATAAGATACAGGATGTTATTTCCATTTTCTTGTATCTATTTAGACTTACTTTGTGACAAGGTATATAGTCAGTGTTGGAGAAGGTTCTATGAGGTGCTGAGAACAAGGTATATCCTTTTGTGTTTGGGTGAAATGTTCTGTATATATCTGTTGGGTCCATTTGAGCTATAACATCTGTTCCATTATTTCTCAGATTAGTTTCTTGACAGTTGATGACCTGTCCACTGATGAGAGTGGGGTGTTGAAGTCTTCCACTATTGATGTTTGGGGTTCAATGTGTGACTTAAGCTTTAGGTTTAACCAATTTTTGATAGTCTATTACCATTTCTAAAAGTCACAATAAAGAAGTAATCATTTAATTGTTTTGGAATACAATTAAATTATATTTAATTAAATGTGTTTAAATTAATGTTTGTAAAGGAATTGATGAAATTTTTTTAAAAAAAAACCTCACTTGCAGATGCTAACAAGAGTATAGGGAGCCTCAGGGAATCCCCTGTTGAATCTGATCAGATCCTAACATCTCACCCAAGTATTTGAGATCCTTATAAAGGAAATATAGCAACACCTGATTAATATTCTGGGAATTAATAAATGTGACACTTCCTTGGAAGCCTCACAGGCTGAGGCTTCTGAGACCTGAGACCAATTACAATAGACCTAGGTGGCTACTATGTCCTTGGACAGACACCTCTGAATTGCTGCTAAAAGAGAAAGAGGGAACAACTCATAAAAGAGCTCATGAGAACAGAGTGAGACAGAACCAACCATGGGGTGTTGTGTTTGTGGGGATAGATTTGGATGTTTCACCTATGAATGATATTCACAGTCACTTAGTGCCAGCATTTTGAACAGCTATGAATCTCTGCCTTTTAACCACCACCCTGATAGATTCTTCCATAGGTTCTATCGCCTCCCTAGCCATGATTTTTAACCATGTTTGCAGCACAAGGCATTAAAATTCTCTGCTATGGAACAGTCCTCAAATCCAATCAAGAGAGTGGTTGGTTACATTCAAACAGTGTCTACTGTTGCATCAGTGGGCAAATCTTGCCTGGCAGGTAGTTACTGTAATATGCAGGATGCTGCTCTAAGGCCATTGGGATAGCTTCTCCCCAGCACCATCTAGCACTTTGAAAGCTAGCCAGCAGGGAGAATGTTTCCTGGTCAGTTCAAGGTTGGTTGCCCTGGGTCCTGTAATTGAAGTGAGTGGTGTCTTAAGCAATGGAATCTTCTTACCTCTTAGTTATTATGGGCAACCAAGAAAAACGGCAATAGCCCATTATTGGGATGACTCTGGTGTCTCCTTGACTAATAACTGTAGGAAGGTAAGCCTATGCCTGGCATGGTTGATAACCCTTGTTCACTCATGCAACATACCTCTGTTTAAACTCCTTCTTCTTTTTTAAATGTGCTCTATTTAGCTTATAAATTAGTAGAGTGTCCCAAGGATTCTTCATACATTCTTGAGTCTCACTTTCACTACCCTTATCCCCACTTAAACCTTTGCCTCCCAATATTCCCCTTTGTAGTTGTTGTTGTTTCGTTTGGTTTGCTTGTTGTTTGTTTTGTTTTGCTTGCTTGTTATTTGCTTTGTTTTTGTTTTATCATATGTGCTTCACTGTGCCCTTCTGTTACCTTTTAAAACTTGGGATGTAAAAGCATAGTTTTGCATATAGTTTCTTCATACATTCTTCATTTTTGTTAACACTTCTCCTACCCCCTTGTTTCCTCATCCCCACCATTCCACCACTTGCTTGAATCTATACGCCAACAGTGTTGCGTTTTATAAAATTAAAGAGAGAAGGAATGTTTGGTGGATGTGTAGTCAAGTGTGGGGAAGGGGGTGCCTCCGTGGGCCCATGCTGAAACATCCCTTTCCCCTGAGAGACCAGCCACACAATCATATGGTATAGTATAGTATAGTATAGTATAGTATAGTATAGTATAGTATAGTATAGAGTTTATTTAGGGCATGGGAAGGGAAGTTGCGAGGGTAGTAGAGACAGAGAAAGACAGAGAGAAAGAGTAGAGGAATAGAGACTGGCCAGTAGCATGTGGAGAGAGAGGGAGGGGAGAGGAATGGGGAGCTATGGGGAAGGGGTGAGAGGACAGAGTGAGAGCAAGAAGGCAAGAGAGAGAGGAGGGGGCAAGCAGCCCCTTTTATAGTGAGTCAGGCACACCTGGCTGTTGCCAGGTAACTGTGGGGTGGAACCTAGACAAAAGGCTAGCATCCAGTATTCATTCTCTCTCTCTCTCTCTCTCTCTCTCTCTCTCTCTCTCTCTCCATTTCACCTATAATTTACTATCTCCCTCCTCCCTAAATGCCTCACTACCTCCCACTGACCCCCTAACTTCCTGATTTCTATGTGACTTTTAGGGTAAACACATAAAACATAATTTGAAGCTAACACTGACATGTGAATGAGAGCATATAGCATTTGTCTTTGGTGGGATCTAGGTACAATAGATTGGTACAAAATATTGTACTAAGTACAATATTTCCCTTTCCACTTATTTGCTTGCAAAGTTCACGATTTCCTTACAGCAGAGTCATAGCCAAATGTGATGATGCATACATATCATTATGCATGCACCAGCCAGTGCATAGCTAGGTTGATTCCACTTCTCAGTATGAACATGATGTGCAAGCTTCTCTGTAGCAGGATATATAAGGTTCTGAAAAGATGGAATGCATGTGGCTAGTAACTATTACAAACTGAGTGCAACATCCTTAGCCAGAGAACTGCCAATTAAAACTACTGCAGGATTTTACCTCACCCCAGTCAGGAGAGCAGGCCATCATCAGGAACACAGATGACCACAAATGCTGGCATGGATGTGGCAAAAGGAGACCCAAAAGGGAGGCCTTAGGCACTATATGTGGGGTGTAAAATAGTACGGGTATTTTGAAAATCATTTTGGGAATTTCTCAAGATGGGGGGGAAGGGAAAGAAAAGAAAAAAAAGAAAAGAAAAGGAAAGAAAAGAAAAGAAAAGAAAAGAAAAGAAAAGAAAAGAAAAGAAAAGAAAAGAAATTACCATATGACCCAGCTATACCAATTCTTTTTCACTATTATTTTAAAAAAACAAGGTCTAACTCTGTAGCCTAGGCTGGCCTCAAACTCATGTTAATACCCCACCTTTCTTATCTTCTGAGCACTGAGATTACAGGGTGCACCCTCATGCTTGGCTATCAGACACTACCCCAAGAAACTTCTCTTTTAACTGTTTTGTATGACTTACCACTGCCCCCTGGGAAGTTTCAGCCCCCATATCATATAGCTCTCTTTCTGTTTCCAAATACCCAAAGGGAATCTGAGCCTGTGCAGCTATGCACTGGTTCTTCTGGAGTCAGTGTTAAACTCTGTTGCCAGCTTAGCCAGGCAGACTCCATCCCAGGATGCGTGACCTTGACCCCACGTCTTCCTTTGGCTATGAGTAGAGCAGGCTAGATGGGGAGTGTGGATAAAGGAATGTTTAGGTTATCCATTGCCATGTAAAACTACCCCCAAAATGCAGACATATGAAATAACTACCATTTTTAAAAAAATGCTTTAGTTTACAAGTTATCTGGGCAGATCTGCTGTTTTAGGTTGGGCTTGCTGGCTGTGACTTTGGTTTACTATGCATGTGGCTCCCTGGAAAGTCAGCTGAAGATGCCTATGTCAGGATTGCCCCCCTGACTTCAGCTGTCTTCAGAAATGAGTGAGGTGACCAGCTACATGTCCTTCATCATCCAGCATGCTAGCCTGAGCTAATGCTCATGATGTCCCAGGGTGCTCAGGGAGCAAAGCTACGAGTGCCTGCTCTCACAACCAAGATGAACCAAAGGCACAGAGCGTAATGCCAGTGCAGGTGGAGTGAGGAGGAGAAGGCTGGCCTCTGACAGGGAGCCTCTCAGTACCTCACTGTAAAGAGAATGATGGCTACCTCTGCAAATATCCCCTCACAGTGAAGCTGTCTTGAAACAGGATAGAGTAGAGAAGGAAGATACCATAGGTTCTGTGGAACAGACCCAGTGGCGTAATTGCATAGACTACTTTAGGTAGCTCAAGAAAAATAAGAACAGAGACTGGGTTGTAGACCATAGCCATCAGTGGGCAGAGAAGGTGGCTTGTATCTCCCTGTTTCCTTTTTCTTCCCCAGGAGGCTGGGCCCCCGTGAGGCTAGCAGGCAACCACGGGAGCTGTGCGGGCCGTGTAGAGCTCTTCTACCAGGGAGTCTGGGGGACTGTGTGTGATGACCTCTGGGACCTTCCACAAGCGAACATCATCTGCAGGCAGCTGGGGTGCGGCTGGGCTGTTTCGGCCCTGAGCGAAGCTTACTTTGGGCAAGGTTCTGGGAAGATTCTCCTTGATAATGTTCATTGCAAGGGGCACGAGGAACACCTGGAGGAGTGCTCCCACCTTGGGTGGTTCTCCCACAACTGTGACCACAGTGAAGACGCCAGTGTCATCTGTTCAGGTGAGGCCCGCTGCCCCTTCGGGTCTAGCTTCGGCCCTTCCAGGAGAACACCCTTCACACTTACTGCTCTTTCCTCTGTAGCAAAAACACTAACAAAAGCACAAGGAAGGAAGGGTGTGCTTTGGCTCACAACTTGAGGACACACTCCACCATGGTGGTGCAAGTGTAAGTGAGCTTGTCTCACTGCCCGTGCAGTCCCAATCAGACGGGAATAGCGCTTGCTTTCCACTTCCCCCCTTTTATTCAGCCTGGGATCCTCATCCATCAGACTATAGTCTTTCATCCTCAGCTAAACCTCTCTGGAAACACTCTTGCAGACAGGTCAAGAGGTGGTGCCAAATCCAGTTAAGCTGACAGTGAGGATAAACTAATTATCACATGATGTGTAAAAATAACTGTTGAATGTGTGCTAGCATGCCAGGCTGTCACAGTCCTGGTACTCCAGTCTCTCCCAGAGCCAGCACACCAGTCCCTCACAGCAGATGTTTTCTTCTCTCACTTTTGTAGATGCTGAATACGGAACGGTCACACTCTCAGGTAGGGAAGACATTGTCTATGTTTGTGGCTCACTGGAAGCTTGGGGAAGAGGTCCTGCTGAATCTGGTTTTGTCATATGCTCCAAGGCAGTGGAGTAGTAGAAAGATAAGATATAAACGCCCAGTTGTCCAAGAGGAGAGTAGACAGTGCTTTCAGAGTCAGCTGGCCTAGATCCTCTGCCCTCTTCCTCTACTGTGCATCCTACGCACAGGAGAACTGATGTCTCAGACTTTGGGAGGACACTTTGTCCAGTAAGGTTTGAGATTTGTATAGGCAAAGTGGCCTATGGTGGGTAGGATGTGGTTGAAATGTGAAATATGGCCAAGAGGCTTCCTTCCTAGCGGGAAAAGGCCAGTGAGACAAACACCGTCCCACCAAGAGGATTCTCTTCCTGCCCTCTCTGCACCTTGTTCCTGGTACAACCCTGGCTCAAAAAACTTTGATTGCTGTTGGTGTTCCTTCATCCTTCCTGGACTTTCTCCCTCTCCCATCAGACCCTGAGGTCCCTTGATAGCATAGCATGCTGTTAGATAATTTTCAGTGCGTGTGTGTGTGTGTGTGTGTGTGTGTGTGTGTGTGTGTGTGTGTGTGTGAGAGAGAGAGAGAGAGAGAGAGAGAGAGAGAGAGAGAGAGAAGTTTATATCCTCCACCAGCTACCAACCCTGCCAAATAGAAATAAATTGGTCCAGAAGGAAAATCTGTAATCGATAAAAGTTGAGAGTTGCTCAAAGGGAGATGTTGGGAGCCTGGAGGAGCCCCTACATCTTCAAGTCCTGACTCAGCATCTCTTAGCAACACTGTGTCAAAGGAAAGCTGAGTGTGTATATGTGCACGCATGAGTGTGTTGGCCACTGAGCCCCAGGAATCTACCTGTGTCTGCTTCCTCAGTACTAGGATTGCAGATATGTGCCACTAAACACAGCTTTGTGTACAAGGGTTCTAGAAATTGAACTCGGGGTCCTGTGCTTTCGAGGTAATCAATCGCTTTACTAATCGAGGCTCCAATCTGGCCCCTGAAGTGGTTTGTCTTCTGATTTCTATATCCTAAATTGTAACCCCCAGCCCCCTGGGTTACTGGAAAAGACTTTAGGAGCTAGAATTTTATGTCTTTCTTTGATTGTTTTTAACAAATCTTTTTTTTTTTTCAATGCTGGGCTTTAAACTGAAAACCTTCTTCATGCTAGGCAAGTACTCTACCACTGAGCTAAGTTCCTGGTTTTCAATGTCTTGGGGTTTTTTCTCCTTTTTTTAATCTAAGTTTTAAAAGTATCTTGTTTTGGGGGGGGGAACAGAGAGTCATCCAGTGAAATCTTAGCAGGGTCAGTGTCAGCACCGCTTGACTATTGTACCTCAAAGCTCTTTGATGTTCAGATCTCACCTCTAGAGACTGATTTAGGAGGCCTGGGAGGGGCTGAGGGGCTGTGCCTGCCATGAGCTTCCCATGATTCTTGTATACAGAGAGCTGTGCAGACCCATGGCACCTGTTGTCCACATGTCCTTTTTGTGTTTGGCAGATCCCCCATTGGCTGCCATGGAAGGAGCAACGAATCCAGGTGAGATCTCAGTGCTTGGATGTCTTCTTCCTTAGTGTTCAAGCCTTGAAGGAATTCTTCCAGGAAACTGTACCAGAATACCACTTATCTAGGTCACCCCACTAGAATTGTTCTACATGAAGAATCCCAAAGAAAAGGCCAGTGTACTTAGGGATGTGATTTCATGTCCAATCAGTCAAAGAAGGAGTTTCAAACAGAGACACAATGCCACTTCTGCATTCTCAAAGCCAGAGCATTGAGTGAAGGCTAGACACGGTCATTCATGTAATGATATTGCCAGTCAGAACCTAGAGCCATTACTTCAGAAGGGGTCCACTCTGAAGAGCATGCTTGCCTTCTCTGCCCTTGTCCTCTCCCCACACCCCCTTTCTCCACACTCTCTTCTTCATTTTCTCTTTTTTCTAGCTTTGACTATGTTTCTGGGTTCTAGAACTTCCAGTTGGCATAGCATAGACTTAGCACCATTTGATGACAAAAATCTAAATGATGATGATGATGCCAGAAGTACCTGGCTGGTCAGAACAAGTCTGCACACAGCCAGATGATCTGACTAGATACGAGTTCTTTACCCTGCCATTGAACTAAATGTTGGAGTAGACATATAGACAACCAGGTTAAAAAACAAAAACCAGACAGGCAAATGTGTGGACTGGTGGATGTAAAATGCTATCATTAATAGAAAGGCATATGACACAGGCCAGCTTCTTTCTACATAATAGCAGATATTTAATAACATCACTTTAAAAATGATGGTTGGGTGGGCCAGCTATTGTCATCATCACATACATACATAGAAGTCCCACACAGGTTCACTCTTAACTGAGAACACTGAAGCAGTGCATCACTCATTGGTTGTTTGAGATCATGAGATATTCATGGGCAGGATGTGATTGACAATGAATGACAGAATCCACAACTAAGGAATAATGAGAAAGTTCTTACCAATATTCATCTTCCTAGAAATCTCCATAAAGATGAGAGCTATATCAAACTTCAGACACGTGCATGCTAATAGCTTACGTTTACAAGATATTTTAAACCATTTTATAACTTCAATACACCCCAAGGCACATCCACAAAGTAATGACCAGTAAAACCTCTTTTTGAAAAAAGTGAAAAGAAAAAAAAGGTGTAAATTATAAAATCAGTAAACTGAACAATACACACTAAAGCTTTAAAGCACCTTTTCTTAGAATTTTATACAATGAGTATAGTGTAGTTGTACCATATCCACCCTCCTCCACCCTTCTAAATGCTTCTATGATCCCCCAATCCACATCTCAAATTTAGGCAATGTCTTTATCTATCTATCTATCTATCTATCTATCTATCTATCTATCTATCTATCTATCTATCTATCATCCATCCATCCACTTATCCATTCATATAGCTACCTATGTGAGTCCAGTTAGTGTTTCCCATGCGCTCAAGGGTTTTAGGACTGATCACTGGAGGAAGGACAACCTATCAGGAGCCTCATCCCTAGATAAAATTGACTGTCCCCCAGGAGCCATCTTCAGCTAGAGATGGGGAATCTCCTGTGAACTCTTCCTCCATCCACATTGGCATGTTGACTGATGTGCTTGTGCAATTTTGTTGTCAAATCCTCTTTCTTATAGAAAAATCTCGGTGTGGTGGAGTTATTACCAGTGCACCCGGAAAAATTAAGAATCCCCCAATGAATGAAATGCATGACAACATAACCTGTGTGTGGGAGATCAGGGCAAGCACCTCTGAGCATATACGGCTGGCGTTCCCATCTCTTGAGTAAGTGATGTATACTATGTGAGCATACAGTGCAGTTCAACATTTTAACTGTTCATCCCTACGCTGGTCCTCATATGCAAGAGTCCTTTGTGCATTTTAAACTGTTTATTTTGAAATAACTGTAAATACAAAAGGAAATTGCAAAAATAATATACATCCCTGTATGCCCCTCACAAGCATCTCTCAGTGGTAGAACATCATCAAAGCCAGTAAATTAATATTGGGGTGTTACTGGTAAGTGGACCAAAACCTCCTATATTCAATTCCCAACAATTTTTACATGTGATTATTTGTGCAGTGGTAGGGGTGTGTAGTTCCACACATTTAACCCTGTGAATGGTATCACAAAGTCACAACTCCATTCCAGGTACATCACACAAAGGAACTTCCCTTCCACCTGGGTCTTCTCGGATTGCCCAGATTGCCCATCTCTGTTCCTTAACCATGATCTATTCTTCACCTCTACGTATTGCCATTCCAAGAATGGAATGGAATCATGTAGCTTGTAGTTTTGGGGGTTCACTCATCACAGTACCCCTAAGATCTATTCAGGTTGCTGTAGTACCCAGGGGCTTTGCTCTTTACTGTGGAAAAGGATTTCATTCATATGGCTGTGCCAGAGTTGGTTAATCCTTTCCACTCTGAGAAACATCTGGCCCACCACTAGACTTCAACTATTGCAAATGTAGCTTCTGGGAACATTCAGGGGAGGTCTTTACGCCAATGTAAGATCATTCATCCGGGCTGAATACCCAAGAGTATGGCTGCTAAGCTATATGGTAAGTACACAGTGAGCTTCTTAGAACAGATAGGCTTTCCCAGGATGACGGTTATGTCATCTTCCTACCAGCAACACATATGACCCAACTTCTCCAAGCCCTAGGTAGTATGTAGGATTTTATATTACCTCTTTTTGTACAAGCCTGTATATATAGATAGCTCTTTATTTTTGCTGCTGTCAGAGAGACTGTGAATTCTATAGCTTCTACACTTTCATTATATGTATAAGGAACTATGAATGATGAATGCTTTTTTGTATGCTGGTGAATTTTTCTAAGACGACGTTGCTTTATTTTTAATGTAATATTTCATATGCTATTTGAAAATTTCAAACATGTATACAATATATTTTGATCATATTCACACTTCCATGCATTTTTAATTAAAAAGAAATTAACTTTAAAGGCCTTGGATAGGAGAGACAAAGACACACACACACACACACACACACACACACAAACGCGCACACACATACACACAGACACTTCACATGTCCTGGCTATCTGGCAAAAGATACAGAATCTGAAGAAATTTTAGGTTTTAGTATTGTAAATACATAAAAATGAAGTTACTCATGGATAAAAATTATACTAAAAAAAAAACCAAGAAACCCCCACATTATTTATCCAATTTGAATTGTGCTTTAGGATGGTTTGGAATGGATAGCTGTCGGGCTGGTGAGAGGGCATAGTCTGCATCAAGCACCGGCGACAGCTACACAAAAGTTCACAGAGCACAGAAACTCTGCAGCTGACAAGGCCAGATGGCTTTCACTAAGCCTATGGGACAGGTCTATTGCCCACATCCCTATAGACAGGCTAGCTTCAAAGCTTGTCTCTGTGGGAAGTGGGGGTGGATTTGAACCTAAAGCCCACAAACAACCAAACCCTATTGCTCATTTTAGACTTTTTCTCTCAAACATCACATAGTAGAATAGCCTTGATTAGCTGTCAGTCCAAGACTGTGAAGTACCCTGTGGTCACAGCAGCTCCCAGGTCTTGAACATGGGTCTTCTAGAGTCAGTGTTCTTCCTCTTCCATCTGTAAAAAGGCCCCTTTCTTTCAGACAGTAATTTTCAAAGAAAATGTACAGGATAAAGTGATCATACTGTGTCTACATCACAGACAGGCTTTGGGCTTGCTCCCATCATTCTTACCGCTATAACATAAAGCAGGATTCACAAAAGCACCTCCTAGCCTTGTGATGAAGAGATTAAGAGGGATTCATATTTGCTTACCCAGCCTTGACTGCACCAACGAGTATTTTGAAATCCTGGATGGCCCTCCGTCCTCCACAAAATCCCTGGGGAAACCCTGCCGTGGGTTGCACATCACCTTCGCATCTCACTCCAGCTCAATGACCCTCGTGTACTTCCGAGGTGAAAACAACATTGGGAAAAACTTCATGGCATATTATTATTTTGAAGCCAAAGGTAAGACGATGGCACAGAGTCACCGCTCTGCACTTCCTGGTGATATGTCATCATTTGTTCTGTGACTTTGGACAAGACACTTGACTGATGGCGAATCTGTTGTGAGGATTCATACAACAGAAGCTGGGTCATTAGGGAGTCATTTCCGATAATACTTTGTCTCTGGTCCCAGATGGGTGTTTTAGATGGTACAGAGAAAGGGAACATGTTCCCTGTAGGACCTCTCTCAGTCTTGTGCACACTAATAAGGAGGTCAAGATGTATATACAAGATGAAATTGGAGGGTAAATGGAATATCCTAAGTTAAAGCAAACCAATAAAATATTGTGTGTGCTAGAATATGCTGCACAGACACACATGTGCACATCAAAACGGGACAAGAGAAAAGACAGGATCACTATTGGCTGCAAACACCAAGGAAAACACCAGGGGAATATTCATTTTTAATTTCCCTGTGACATTAGGTAGGCTGTTCATAGAGAAACAACAAGAGAACTCATGAGGAGTAAGATAAGTGTTGGAAATGAGTTGCAGTGCATGGTGGGAAGGCAGAGGCTAAGTTGAGGGTCTCTGTTAAAGCACAGTATACACAAGTTGGTAAGATCAATGAAAAGAATTGTGAAATCAGTTAAAACAATAACATCCATCTGCTAGAACAGAAAAGCTCCTTGCCTGTGTTATGCTTACACAGGCATCTCACTCCAACTCAATGCTTGGTCATTCTTTTTTACAGAGGGGAAACTGAGGTCTCAGAGGTTCAGTAATTACCTAGGGTTCTACTCTACTCTCTACCTATAAATACCAGTGAACCCTTATATCTGTTTTGTCTAAGATGGTGTTAAGAACAGTCCCCACAGCCTTTAGAAAATGATGGGCTAACTACCGAGCAAGCTGTAAGACAGAGGAGATGCTCTGTACCAAACGATGGATCATATGTCTCCATAATTGGGATGATATATCTGTTGACTGTAGTTTTCTTGTTTTTGCAGAGATGACAACAAAGACCCCGTATCTGATCAGTAAGTCACCTCTCATGTCATTACCTGACATTTTTAGTTCATGTTTCTTCCTCTGCCCCCACTCCTGATGATTTTTTTTTTAAGATGGGGTCTTACTAAGCACTTCTGGCTGTCCTGAAACTCACTATATAGACAGGGTGGCCTCAAACTCACAAAGATCCACTTGCCTCTGCTTCCCGAGTGCACCGCCATGCCCAGCCTTCCTGGTGATTTGCTGTCAACCTTTGCTCCCGTGCTCCTGTTTCCTAATTCCTAGTTCAAGTCTCAGATGACAGAGAGGTTCTGTCGGCAGGGTTTCTGCATGAGCATAATGTCCAGTCACACTGGAACCAAGTTACATTGACTCAACCAGCCGGTCACTTTATGTTGATACTTGTCTATTTAATTTCCCAATTCCTTGTTTGTTTTTAAATAGGTATTTAACTCATTTACATTTCCAATGCTATCCCAAAAGTCCCCCATACCCTCCCCCACTCCCCTGCCCAACAACTCCCACTTTTTGGCCCTGGCGTTCCCCTGTACTGGGGCATATAAAGTTTGCAAGTCCAATGGGCCTCTCTTTCCAGTGATGGCCGACTAGGCCATCTTTTGATACATATGCAGCTAGAGTCAAGAGCCCCGGGGTACTGGTTAGTTCATAATGTTGTTCCACCTATAGGGTTGAAGATCCCTTTAGCTCCTTGGCTACTTTCTCTAGCTCCTCCATTGGGAGCCCTATGATCCATCCATTAGCTGACTGTGAGCATCCACTTCTGTGTTTGCTAGGCCCCGGCATAGTCTCACAAGAGACAGCTACATCTGGGTCCTTTCAGCAATATCTTGCTAGTGTATGCAATGGTGTCAGCGTTTGGAAGCTGATTATGGGATGGATCCCCGGATATGGCAGTCTTTAGATGGTCCATCCTTTTGTCACAGCTCCAAACTTTGTCTCTGTAACTCCTTCCATGGGTGTTTTGTTCCCAATTCTAAGAAGGGGCAGTGTGTCCACACTTTGGTTTTCATTCTTCTTGAGTTTCATGTGTTTAGCAAATTGTACCTTATATCTTGGGTATTCTAAGTTTCTGGGCTAATATCCACTTATCAGTGAGTACATATTGTGTGAGTTCCTTTGTGATTGGGTTACCCCACTCGGGATGATGCCCTCCAGGTCCATCCATTTGCCTAGGAATTTCATAAATTCATTGTTTTTAATAGCTGAGTAGTATTCCATTGTGTAAATGTACCACATTTTCTGTATCCATTCCTCTGTTGAGGAGCATCTGGGTTCTTTCCAGTTTCTGGCTATTATAAATAAGGCTGCTATGAACATAGTGAAGCATGTGTCCTTCTTACCGGTTGGAACATCTTCTGGATATATGCCCAGGAGAGGTATTGCGGGATCCTCTGGTAGTACTATGTCCAATTTTCTGAGGAACTGCCAGACTGATTTCCAGAGTGGTTGTACAAGCTTGCAATCCCACCAACAATGGAGGAGTGTTCCTCTTTCTCCACATCCTCGCCAGCATCTGCTGTCACCTGAGTTTTTGATCTTAGCCATTCTGACTGGAGTGAAGTGGAATCTCGGTGTTGTTTTGATTTGCATTTCCCTGATGATTAAGGATGTTGAACATTTTTTCAGGTGCTTCTCTGCCATTCGGTATTCCTCAGGTGAGAATTCTTTGTTCAGCTTCTGAGCCCCATTTTTTAATGGGGTTATTTGATTTTCTGGAGTCCACCTTCTTGAGTTCTTTATATATATTGGATATCAGTCCCCTATCTGATTTAGGATAGGTAAAGATCCTTTCCCAATCTGTTGGTGGTCTTTTTGTCTTATTGACAGTGTCCTTTGCCTTGCAGAAGCTTTGCAACTTTATGAGGTCCCATTTATCGATTCTGGATCTTACAGCACAAGCCATTGCTGTTCTATTCAGGAATTTTCCTCCTGTACCCATATCTTCGAGGCTTTTCCCTACTTTCTCCTCTATAAGTTTCAGTGTCTCTGGTTTTATGTGGAATTCCTTAATCCACTTAGATTTGACCTTAGTACAAGGAGATAGGAATGGATCAATTCTCATTCCTCTATGTGATAACAGCCAGTTGTGCCAGCACCATTTGTTGAAAATGCTCTTTTTTCCACTGGATGGTTTTAGCTCCCTTGTCAAAGATCAAGTGACCATAGGTGTGTGGGTTCATCTCTGGGTCTTCAATTCTATTGCATTGGTCTACTTGTCTGTCACTATACCAGTACCATGCAGTTTTTATCACAATTGCTCTGTAGTAAAGCTTTAGGTCAGGCATGGTGATTCCACCAGAGGTACTTTTATCCTTGAGAAGAGCTATCCTAGGTTTTTTGTTATTCCAGATGAATTTGCAGATTGCTCTTTCTAATTCATTGAAGAATTGAGTTGGAATTTTGATGGGGATTGCATTGAATCTGTACATTGCTTTTGGCAAGATAGCCATTTTTACTATATTGATCATAGGGGTCACTGACTCCAGTCCAATGGTTAGGTGTAAGTATCTGTGCCTGTCTCAGCCAGCTGAGAGGCTTAGGGCCTCTCAGAGGACAGCCATGTCTGTAAGCTCCTGTCTGTAAGCATCAGTAATAGTGTCAGGTCTTGGTGCACTCCCACCCCCCATGAAATCGATCCCAAGTTGGGCTGGTCACTGGAGACTACCTTTCCTTCAGAGGACTGCCTGGTCTGGTCTCAGTGGGAGAAGATGTCCCTAATCCTTGAGAGACTTGAGGCCCCAGGGAAGGGGAATACCCAGTGGTGGGGGGAGAGGGGGAGCGCCCTCTTGGAGACAAGGGGGGAGGAAAATAGGATGAGGAACTGTGGGAGGGAGAGCGGGAGGTGGGCAATGGCTGGAATGTAAATAAATAAAATAAATTTTTAAAAAGCTATGAACAAATTTCTAGATTCTTCCAAACTACCAAAGTTAAACCAATAAAAGATCACTAACTTGCAAAGACCCATAAGAAATAAGTTGAAATAGTAATAGTGAGGATGAAGATGATAGCTTCAAAAACGCCCAGACTGATTCACAGAAGAATTCAACCAAACTTTCTAGATAACTCTATAACCAATACTTTAAAAATCATTAGAAAACTAGGAGCAGAAGAATTACTCTAGATCTCCTTCCATGATGCCAGTATTACTTGAAAAAAAAAAGACAGGGGAAAAAGAAAAGAAAAGAAAACTACAGGCCAGTGTCCCCAGGGAACACAAATGTAAAAGTCCTCAACAAAATACTAGCAAACTGAATGGAGACCCATCTGAAAGATCACCCACCATAGTAATATTGGACTTGTCCTAGAGACACTGGGATGGTTCAGAATGTGGAAGTCATTCATAAATGTGATAAATGGAATTATAGACAAAAATCACATGATCCTCTCAATTGATGCAGGAAAGACTTTTGGCAAAATTTAGTATACCTCACAATAAAAGTTCCAGGAGCAGTAAGACTGAAGGGAGCATACGTTAACATAATAAAGGCTACGCAGGACAAACCCATAGCCAACATCATACTAAATGGAGAAAACCTTAAAGCAATTTCCTAAAAATCAGGAATGAGGCTGGGATGTACTGGGGGCCAGCCCCGGCGAGGTCTTCTTTCTTTCTGTTCTTAGTTCTTGAGGCAGCAGAGGGGGAAGAGCATCAGTGGAGCTTAAGACTTTGTCTTATGAGATATTTAGGGTTGCTGTATAATAATAGAGAGTTTACTTATCTGCGTCTAAGCTACTTTACTACTGTAGCTGCCCTGCCTGCTGAGTTCCTCTGAGGCCAGAGGTACTTAGGGCCTTGTCCTAAAACAGCAGGGGATTAAGTAAAGCAGCTTTGGTTCGAACTCCACAGGAATTCAGTAGCTCTAACTTTCAGCCTGCTAGTTGAAGTCATAGGGAAAAAAAAGACACTTTGAAAAGTGAATTTAGCATTTATTTCTAAGTTGTAAAAAGTTTCCTATGAAAACTCTTTAAAAATGGGGGGTGGGGAGTGGGAAAAAATCCTTAGCAGAGTAAGGGAAATTCACAAGCCTCTCTTTGTCCTCAGCATCTATACATCTTTCAGAATATATGATCACATAGAGCTAGATTACAGACTGTTGTCAGCTGCTATGTGGGTAATGGGAATTGAACTCAGGTCCTCTGAAAGAACAGCCACTGCTTTTAACCACTGAGGCATCTCTCCAGCCCCATATATGTATATACTTACATAGTACATATATAAGTATATATACACACATACATATATACATATATGTGCATATATGTGTATATATATGTGTGTGTATATCTATATCTATCTATATCTATATCTCTCTATATATGTATAGATATATCTATAGATATCTTATATACCAATAACAAACATGCTGAGAAAGATCATGGAAACACTTTCTTTAAAAATGGCTTCTAAAAAATATCTAGGAATAAAGCTAGCTGAAGAGGCAGAAATACCTCTACAATGGAAATTGAGTTGAAATTAAGACTAACCATCACAAGAAGCAAGTCAAAAGGTGGGGGATGGTTCCTCCCAGAAAAACAGTGTATGAGTGTTTTCATTTTAGCACAAATTAAGTTATATTTTTGGTGCTGATGCAAAGGGGTCAGCTTCCATGCTGCTGGGCTACATTAGACCCATGTGAAGAGAGGGTTTGGCTTAGGACATTGTATAAGTGAGAAGATGAAAGAATCCAGGGGGGTCTGGGTGTTCAATGAAGGATGGTGCCCTTGACCTCATAAGTCTACCCTCATCTTGTCCCCACAGCCATCCCCACAGCAACTTCCAAGATGGTAACAGAAAGACCACGTAAGTCCCAGGAGGCACCTATTTGAGTACCAAGTGTTTCTTTCTCTCAGCGCCCATGTCTGTATATGTTGTACCTGCTTTGTGGTGTGAAATGCTAGAACTACATACAGTCCATTTGCTTGCAAATGAATCAACTAACTCTACACTAGAACACAGGACCACTGCAAACCCCAACAGTCACAACCTGAATAAACAGATTGTTTTGTTGTTATAGCTATTATTATTGTTTGGTTTTGCTTTTGTACCTTTCAGAATTCTCAAATACTCCCAGTGGGAACATCTCACCTCTTCCCGTATCTGACTCAGGTATAATTAGCCTTCCCATCACAATCGCTAACTGATTTTTCTAAAATGGGCAATGAACTAGACAAGCAGAAAAAGAATAAGGCACTTCTGAAGCAGGGGGTGCAGAGGGCCTTAAATAGATAGACATGTTGTTTGCCATGAGTAGATTTCAGGGGAATCCTTTTGATTTTTTTCTGCTTTTAGTTCCTTCACTGATAAGGTTGGCAAACTAACACCCTGCTGTAACCTTGAGCTATCATAAAAGTGACACTTGAAAAGTTCTCACAAAAATAACAAAGTTTTATACAAGATTCATATTTTTTCTGCATTAAGCTCAAACAGAGTTGTGCATGTTTCTGACATAATAGATAGTAATTAGTGGATTTTGTATGCCCTAAATGCTATTGACAACCCCTTTGACTTATCACACTCCAGCTGGAGTAGACTAGTTGGCTGACTCTAGTAGGTTTTCTTTATCTAATAGAATAGAGGAAAGGGCAGCTCAAATATCTCATGGAAAGGTATCATGCTCCCAGATGACAACAGTCACCAAGTCTCTGTCTGCAGGGGACTGGCCAGAGCTGCGACTGGTGGGTGGCTCCAATCGATGCTCAGGGCGTGTGGAGATCCTCTACCAGGGAGTCTGGGGGACTGTGTGTGATGACCTGTGGGACCTGAATGAAGCTGAAGTCATATGCAGACAGCTGGGGTGTGGTCAGGCTGTGTCTGCCCTTGGCAAGGCCTACTTTGGCCCTGGTTCGGGAGATATCTTTCTAGATAACCTCCAGTGTGCTGGGGTGGAGCACTTCCTGGGCCAGTGTGCCCATTCTGGCTGGTCAGACCACAACTGTGGCCACCATGAAGATGCTGGTGTCATCTGCTCAGGTACTCTATCTAAGTTTCTCATTTGGCAGTCATCATTAGCAATGTGTGCTTTGCTGAAATATGCAAAGAATGGGTCTGAATTTGGAGGCAGTAGCCTGCTGCAGGGAGACCAGGGCTGCATGGGGCTGCCTCTCAGAGCTGCAGTGAACTTCCAGACTGCATCTGTGTAGCATCTACATTTTCAGATCTTCACTTAGGAAACTAGAAGACTGACTGATATTTTTTCAGAAAAGAAGTTTTTGATGAAGTACTGTCTTACTAACTAACAAAGAAATGTACAACTCTTATTCTCCTTAGTCATAATATGGAGGGAATTCTGGGAGATGACTAATTTCAATTGCCTGTGTCTTTTTTTTTTTTAATACCCTGACTCATGCATGAGTAGTTATGAGTAAATAGGTTCCCTCTGGAATATCTACAGCTAGTCTTGTTTGACAATGTGATGTCTTTAAGCAAACTGCTACAATTGCAGATGTGACTCCAAAGAATCAGGCACTGTTAATAGAATGGGTTTGCAGTCCACAGAGCTGCCCACACAGATTAATACATGTTAGTAGTGTATCTATCTTACCAGTAAATACACTCAGGCTCCTGGGAGCAGACACTATCCAAACCACAGCCGTCTACATCTGTCCATTTTCTCACTTTGCTGTAAACTAACACCCCAGACAGAAGCTTATTTTAGACCTACTGATAAATTTGTTTTTCCTGGTATCATGTTCTTTAAAGGGATTGATAATAGATTAATCAATACAAATGAGAGTATAATTAAACTTTATCTTCTGTTATTAAAGCCTGGAGTTCCTCCAAATACCGACCTATTTGTTTTTCTTACTTACAGATGCTGAAAAACCTCTGTCTGATGTTCCAGGTCAGTGGTGTCTTTTATAAATGGGAGTTAAATGTCAGCTGCCTTTGACTTTGTCTTTGGACTGTTTGGTCTTTCACCTCTGAGTTCACTCCTTTCAGCTGCAAATCTGTTACCGAATGACATGTCTGGCTGTGATTCTTCTCACTTTTTCATGTGTGATGTGTTGTATGTGTTGCATGTGTGTTCATATGTGTATCCATCATTTGTAAAGGATTCACGTTTGGTCATTTTCCTCACTGGCATAACACCAAGAGAAAAGGTATACACCAAAGCGACATGGCTCTTTAGGGCTCCTTGCCTGTACGCTTCTCTCTGGTCCAAAGGATGGTTTTTGGTTTTTGTTTTGTTTTTGCTTGTTTGCTTTTGTTTGTTTTTTGTTTTGTTTTGTTGGCTCTTCTACTCATTAGCTCCTTTTTACATTTCTTTTCTCCCTTTCTTTCTTTCTTTCTTTCTTTCTTTCTTTCTTTCTTTCTTTCTTTCTTTCTTTCTTTCTTTCTTTCTTTCTTTCTTCCTTCCTTCCTTCCTTCCTTCCTTCCTTCCTCTCTCTCTCTCTCTCTCTCTCTCTCTCTCTCTCTCTCTCTCTTTCTCTCTCTTTCTTTCTTTCTCCTTTTTTTTTGAGACAGGGTTTCTCTGTGTTGCCCTGGCTGTCCTGGAACTCACTCTGTAAACCAGGCTGACCTTGAACTCAGAAATCCGCCTGCCTCTGCCTCCCAAGTGCTGGGATTAAAGCCATGCACCACCACTGCCTGGCATCCTTTTCACATTTCTAAAGGGTGTCATCCAGCATCTCTTCTCTGCCATTATCCTCTAACATCCTGTCTTTGCTTTTGTTGTATTTATCACATTGTGGAATGGTACATTTTACTGTGTTTATATTTCACAAGTGAATAGACTCAGGTTCCCAGAGGGTCTATGGCTATACAATCCATGGCTAACACAGGAAACAAAAAAGGCTGCCTAAACAAAATTTGCTGCAGCCCCCACAAACTGAAACTCAGAAATCCATGATAAACATGAGAGTGAATGAATGCTCAAAGTACTGCAGGATCCCAGGTGAAGGTATTGGGGTGTGAGGACTCATTCTCTCTCTCTCTCTCTCTCTCTCTCTCTCTCTCTCTCTCTCTCTCTCCCAGGAGACTGGCCAGAGCTTCGCCTAGTGGGTGGTTCCAGTCGGTGCTCAGGACGAGTGGAAATCCTCTACCAGGGAGTCTGGGGCACCATATGTGATGACCTGTGGGGTTCAAATGAAGCTGAGGTTGTATGCCGCCAGCTAGAGTGTGGCCAGGCTGTTTCTAGCCTTGGTGAGGCTTACTTTGGCCCAGGCTCTGGAGAAATCTTCCTAGACAACCTTCAGTGTTCTGGAATGGAACATTACCTCGGCCAGTGTCCACATTCTGGATGGTCTGAACATAACTGTGGCCACCATGAGGATGCTGGTGTTATCTGCTCAGGTATTCATTCTCTTCCTATGCAAATGGAGGAATTTGGAAACTATCTTTTTTGAGTGAAAATTTCCAGCCACCCATTTGATTCTTTAAGCAACCCTTCAGGACCAGGTCCTAGGTGCAGACACCTACCCTGTCATGAGTAGCACTTGGTGGTTATGGGAAGTCTACGATATCTATTGGCACCACTCTGGGGCATTGCAGTAAGGATTCCAGGGTCGCTCTCTTAAGAAACTACCACTGAGTAGGTTTGGGAAGGAGCTCTGGAGCCTGCACTTAAAGAGTTCTCCAGGGGTTCTGCATAGGGGTATCACAAGTACCTAGCTCTGCCCACCATGAGACATAACCTACCTAGTGGCTGGTCTAAGTTTTCTTTTTTTTCCCATTTTTTATTAGGTATTTAGCTCATTTACATTTCCAATGCTATACCAAAAGTCCCCCATACCCACCCACCCCCAATCCCCTACCCACCCACTCCCCCTTTTTGGCCCTGGCGTTCCCCTGTACTGGGGCATATAAAGTTTGCGTGTCCAATGGGCCTCTCTTTCCAGTGATGGCCTACTAGGCCATCTTTTGATACATATGCAGCTAGAGTCAAGAGCTCCGGGGTACTGGTTAGTTCATAATATTGTTCCACCTATAGGGTTGCAGATCCCTTTAGCTCCTTGGCTACTTTCTCTAGCTCCTCCATTGGGAGCCCTGTGATCCATCTAATAGCTGACTGTGAGCATCCACTTCTGTGTTTGCTAGGCCCCGGCATAGTCTCACAAGAGACAGCTACATCTGGGTCCTTTCAGCAAAATCTTGCTAGTGTATGCAATGGTGTCATCGTTTGGAAGCTGATTATGGGATGGATCCCTGGATATGGCAGTCACTAGATGGTCCATCCTTTTGTCACAGCTCCAAACTTTGTCTCTGTAACTCCTTCCATGGGTGTTTTGTTCCCATTTCTAAGGAGGGGCATAGTGTCCACACTTCAGTCTTCATTTTTCTTGAGTTTCTTGTGTTTAGGAAATTGTATCTTATATCTTGGGTATCCTAGGTTTTGGTCTAAGTTTTCTAAGCCAAGAATTTACCTTAGATGAGGGTGTCCAATTGGTGGTTCTAGGAGCTAATTTCTGTACCCAGATAGGCCATGAGTCTGTCCCTCTTACTCACCATCCCCTTCTTGTCACCCCATCTTCCATCCTTTGAGGTCGTCAGAGAGAGTGACCTGTTGTTTCTCTTTCTGTATACAGATTCAGATGCCCCTCCTCCACCTATGCCGCCAGGTATGTCCACTGCTCTCCTAGTTAAGGAAAATTCCCCACTCAGGAAGAGCAACTGTGAAAACAGTACTAAATATCTTCTTTTTTTAAAAATGCTAAGAGGCAGGCATTCGGAGCTGTTCATACATGTATAGATGGCTTCTTCTCAACTTATGATGGAGTTATATCTCAGAAAGCCCAATGTAAAGCCACCGTAAGTCAAAGAATGCATTCTATATAGCCGAGCTTCTGAATGTCCTGGCTCAGCAGCCGCACACTGAGAGCACCTGTCGTGCATCCTCACTATCACTATCACTATCACTATCACTATCACTATCACTATCACTAGTGCCTGGGAGCTCACTACTGAGTCCCGCATCTCAAGGGAAGATCAGACCACACATGTGACCCTAGGAAAACATCCAAATTCAAAATTTGAAAGACAGTTCCTCCTTCATGAAAAGCCATATGTCAAATCTTCACAAATCAGGACCTTCTCCAGCTATTAATTCCCTCTAGGAAAATATTTTGACTATTTGTGTTCTTCAGATAAACAGACACAGAAAAAGTTAGCAAGGCACTTTTTGGCTGTTCAAGGGATATGGGCCAAACTGCCACTACACTTGGCCTCTAGTCACTTGCCATACACACACTGACCCAAGACACCCAGATCAGACGACTCTATAATAAAGATGAGGGGACAGTTTGCTCAAGTAATTTCTCATCACCAAGAAAACTCCTTAAAAGACACACATGCTATGTAGCAGAGGATGGCCTAGTCAGCCATCATTGGGAGGAGAGGCCCTTGGTCTTGTGAAGATCATATGCCCCAGTACAGGGGAATGTCAGGGCCAGGAAGTGGGAGTGGGTGGGTTGGGGAGCAGGGCAGGGGGAGGGTATAGGGGACTTTTGGGTTAGCATTTGAAATGTAAATGAAGAAAATATCTAATAAAAATGAAATAAAAAAGACATATATGCTATGTTTTCAGAAGAAAGATTTAGACAAGGTTAAGCAATTTTGATCATTAAGTAAATTAATGGGAGAACCAATTTTATATTACATATACATTTATAATAATATATAATCTTATATAATCATATATAATATGATACTATATAATAATCATATATATGTGTGTGTGTATTAGAAAAATTAGACTAATATGATAAATTCTAGAATGACATTGGAGGTGAATGAAAACATATTTCTTTTCACTGTAAGCTCTGCCCAAAACATTGATAGATATGATGCAGGAGCCCTTGATACATTAATTACTTAATCCCTATGGTTGAGGATAAGGGAGATCCAAAGCCTGCTCACACTCTTTCTATCAGGGACAGCTTAGAGAAAGCACCTCTTCCTTTCCCTGCCCTCCCAGGACCTCTCACATTTCTCTCCAGAAGGAAAGTTGGAATTTACCATCTGAATGTGCCTGGGTTCTCTCTCCAGTTGCAGAGGGCACACAAGTCACAAGTCATTGAAAGAAGCATCTCTCTTGGCATTTGCCTGGAGGAGATCTTGATGAGTGCTGAGTGCTGAGTGTCCCAGGCAAGAAAAGCTTGTGTTGAGGTCATTACTGAGAAGAGAAGTGTTGTCTAAAGCTACAAGGCTATGATTAAGGCCATAAATAGTAAACATTTTTCAAATTTCTCAAACCAGAAGACGGAACCCAGGGCCTTGTGCTTGCCAGGCAAGCACCCTCCCACTGAGCTAAATCTCCAACAGTAGCTATTCAATGAACTGTTGCCTTTGGTTTGCTCATTTAGTGGGGATTGTATAAAGAAATGAAGAAGGATCCATTCTGGTTATCCATTGTAGCCTCAAAATTTAGTGGTTTAAGACAGATACATCCCAACACATGCCATGGTTTTGTGTGTCAGGAATTTGGGCAGGGCTCAGCTGGGAGAGTCTTCTGCTCCTCAGAGCGTCAAGCTAGGGTCTCAGGGTCATTTGCCTGGGTTCTGGTTTGGAGAGCTCAGAATGGCTTCATATACATCATCAGTGCCTTCATAAGTGCACTGAAAAGGTGAGCCCTCTCCCTTTCCAGGGAGTCTCAGAGCCTCTTCATCCAGTCGCTTCAAGGGGTAGGATGGTGTGAGGCGCTATAAGTAAGCCTCAGGCTCAGAAACAGGAAACATATGTCAATAGTTCCTTAAGACACAGCATGGCTTCTGCCATATCCTGTTGTTTAAAGCAGTTACAGAGCCCACTCAGGGTCAAGGGAGGGAGCCTAGTCCTCATCTGGTGATAAGAGGCATGTCCAAGTATTACTGGCAGGCTTTGATCTGCCATAGAACTATAAAGAATGTTCATTTAGCAGCTTCAGACTCTTCTAAGTTGGCACCAAATTCATGGATGTTTCCAAGGAAACCATTCACTGTGTACTAGCTTGTACATAAGACTAGAGATTTCCCCCCTGGATGTCATTATTATCTTCTTTATTTCCTTTCCAGGTCCTCCTCCAACTCCTCAGGATCCACTAACAGGTAGTCACTTCTTTATGACATGGTAACTCCATGGAGGCAAATTCTAGGCAATGTCCAGGGATGTAGTACGACAGAGCCCCTGGCATGTGGGTGAGGGGCTTACTCCTCTGGTGCCACTCTGTAAATGGTGACTATGTATTCGGAGGAGCATGAGGGAAAGGAGGGCTGTGGGTCTTCCCAGGATAAAGTAGACAAGAAGTCAACAAATTGGTAGATGTCGTTCTGCAGTCCATCTGACCCACACTCAGCCTGCCTTGTTTAGGCACAGCCCTGAAGTGGATGCTCAAAGACAGCTGTTTTTCATCTCCTGTCACACATGTGTCTTGACCCTATTGTTATAACCTATAGATGTGATCAATGGAGAATGGAGTAGGGTGGCATGCAGTTGTCATCTTGTTACTTGAGAGATACAGGCAGGAGGGTGTGAGTTCAAGGCCATCTTTGGCTACATAATAAGACTCTGTCTTTACAAAAAGGACTGGGGAATGGGCTCTGTGGTAGAGAGCACTTGTGCGATACCTTGGATTTGATTCCAGCTTTCTCCCATCCCAGAATTTAATTAGTGGCAGAGGTGTAGGATGTCTAGAATCAGTGTCCAGATCCATCTTAGGAAAGATTAGAAATCTGTGGGAGCCTGGGAGGACTACAAGGTGGTCATCGAGGTGAAAAGAAGAAAAGTCAAGCAGCTTCATACAGTTTAGGTACAAATGAAGTACATTGTGCTCTCAAACTCCCTCCAAATAACTGGATGATTTGTTATCTACTTTTTAAGACAATACACTGCCTTGTATACCTATGTAGGGCTATATCTTTTCATGCCAACATGACAATGACTATGGAAGAACTAGATCTTTGTCTTGTTTAAATTTCATAAATTCCCTAGTCTACAAGTTCCAGTCTGAACACACTATGTTAAAATAAGTGACCGTGATGCAGCAAAGTGCTTGCTGTTAACTGAGAGGTGGTCCCAGTCATGGGCACCACATGACTGCAACATGACATCCTTTTCCTTGCTTCAGGAGGAAGTAACTCTTGTGGAGGAGTCATTTCCAGCCTCTCGGGTTCATTTACGAGTCCACGGTACCCAGAAAACTATCCAACAGACATCCAATGTGTGTGGGAGATCCATGTGGAGAAAAATTTCCGCATAGAACTCATGATTCCGAATTTGAAGTAAGAAACTAGTTTTAAAGAGAGGGTTCGATCTGAATAAGAATATTGGGTTTCCTAGCTGTGGTAAGGACATTTTCTTTACTGATTGGAAAAAGCAGAGGAGCACAAAACATAGGAGCATTTCCAAATTCAAGTCTGAATTAATTTTGTAGCAGTACCTAATAGTTCTCTTCTAGCTAGAAAAATGCAGCAAGAATGTTTTGACATAGCTCAGCTTTGGAAATCTGTCTTTTATTTTTTTATTTTTTAATCTTATCTGATCTATTATTTTTATTAATTATTTTACTTATTTACATTCCAAATGTTGCCCACCCTTCTTGGTCCCCCTCCATGAGTTCTTCACCCCATCCCCCCTTCCCTTTGCTTCTGAGAGGGTGCTGTCCCACCCACCCACCCATCCACTTCTGCCTCACCCCACTAGCATCCTCCTTCCCTTAGGCACTAAGTTTTTACAGTGTTAAGTACATCTTTTCCCACTGACCCCTGACAAGTCAGTCCTCTGCTACACATGTAGTGGGGCCCATGGACCAGCCCACGAATGCTCTTTGGTTGGTAACTTAGTCTCTGGGAGCTCAGAGGGTCCCGGGTTAGTTGATACTGCTGTTCTTCCTATGGGTTTGCAATTCCCTTCAGCTCCTTCAGTCCCTCCCCTAATTCTTCTCCACCTATGTTCACATGAAGGTCAAAGGTCATTTCAGGTGTCATTTTTCAGGCACTATTCAACTTGTTTTTCAAGAGAGATTGCTCATTGGCCTTGAGCTCTTAAAGAAGCTAGGTCACCATAACCAGAATTTTCGCATGGGTTCTGGGGACTAAACTCAGGTCTACATGTTTAATGACAAGCACTTTACCCACTGAGCTATTGCTATAGATCCTGGGTTATATGCTTCTAGGCTTTGTCATGCTCCGGCATCACTATAGCTTACAAATGTCTTTACCATCCTCATTAAATATGAGGAAAATGAACAAATGGAGAGTAACTAGCTTGCCCGTTGACAACAGATGCAGGTCTATATGATGTCAAAGCAACAGTTCTTCACCAAAAGGTTTCTTCCAGCAAAATCTTTACAAGGCCTTTCTTCTCTGACATAGCACACACCATGCTGCAATAGAGCAAGATCATGAGATTCCATGATAAACCAGACTCAGCTAGGCCAAATCATGGTTCCATCAGCACTGTGCCAAGGTTGTTAATTTAGATTTGCTTTAAATCCAAGCAATCAGCGATCACAGACTCCTAACATATATTACCTTTGTGGCTGGTCAGAATCACTATAATTTTTAAAATTATGATAAAGTTGTATTAGTAAACTTCATATACTACCTAGGCAAAGAAAATAGAATCCTGATAAAGCATTTGAGAAAGTCTAATGAATACTACATGTTCTGAGATTGTCACATTTTGGGGCATTGATACTGAAGATGTTGCTACTGTGTCATTAACACCCAGCTTTCATCCCCACCCCCAGCCTGGAAGATATCCTTGGATGTCCCTATGACTCAATTGAGATCTTCGATGGCCCCAGAATTGCATCACTCTCCATGGGGAAGTTTTGTGCCCCATCAGCTGTGGTATTTTTCTCCTCCTCAGACATCTTGACAGTGGTGTTCCGCAGCGATTATATGACAACAAACACTGGCTTTTATGCTTTCTTCAATGCAATTCCACAAGATGGAAGAGAGTCAGGTAGGAAGCTTCAGGAGATAATAGAGAACAATTTCTAAATCGACACTCCTATCACAAAGCCTGGGTAGATTTTAACCCAAACACACACACACACACACACACACACACACACACACACACACACACCTTACCTGCTAGAGGTGGTAGTATCACAAGGAGGTAGATTTTCTCACCATGGGGGTCAGGTTACCAAGCAACAATAAAATAGTAACATGCATCCTGTACAAATACTGCAAAGGGTGGTTGTAAAAGGCCAGGCAGTTTCCATGGAAAACCAAGCTCAATGAATGGTCTTCAGGCCGCATTTGCTATCACAAGGTCTTTGGGAACTGTCCAGAGTTCTGAAACATGGAAGCCCAACACTCCTCAAGATTTCACACACACACACACACACACACACCTTTACCTGTTGACCCAACTCACTTGTAGCATGCCTTAAACCATAGATGCACCCTAACTTGAGGCTTGGGGGCTCCTGCTATCCTTGGCCTCATAGACACTCATTGCAGAGCTAAGGAGCACTGCCTGTCAGTGGTGAGATAGCTGATGCTTAGATTCCCCTGCAGGAACTCCAGTAATTCTTTCAGACTGTCAGAAAACCAGATAAGTAGTAAGTTCCTGTCTGAGGTTTGGGCTTGCTTGTCTCTGAGGAAAGAAACTCCTTTGTGGGTGTGATCTGTGTATCTTATATGTGTGCTCTCCCTGATTGATCCTGAGAGCCTCTACGATAAACACTTGATAGAAGCATGACTTTAGAAATGAGGAAACAGCTCAGAGAGGTGAAGTTATTGTCATGTAGGGGGCAGTAGAATGAGATTCAACCCCAGTTTCTGTCTTACTCTATAACCCTTGGGCTTTTATGGCTTTTATGGAATCAAGACAACCTCAAGGGTTTGATGACCTTGGCCATGGATGGTACAGCTGCTAGGACTCTCTCTCTTTTTTCTTTCTTTCCTTGTTTCTTTCTTTGCTTCTTTCTTTCTTTCTTTCTTTCTTTCTTTCTTTCTTTCTTTCTTTCTTTCTCTTTTCTCTTTTTTATTTTGGGGATTATAATATAATCACAACATTTCTCCTTTCCCTTTCCTCCAACCAAATTCTTCCATATAACCACCCACCCCACTGTTCTCCCCCCAGTTCCCCCCTCACACACTCCCTTTCCCCAGTCATCCTCCCCTCTCCTCTGAGAGGGTGCAGGCTCCCCTGGGTATTCCCCGCTCTGACACATCAAGTCTCTGCCATGCTAGGTGCATCCTCTCCTACTGAGACCAGGCAAGGGAGCCCATTTAAGGGAATGGGATCCACAGACAAGCAACAGCTTTAGGGACAGCTCCCACACCAGTTGTTGGGGGATCCACATGAAGACCAAGCTGCACATCTGCTACATATGTCTAGGGGTCTTAGGTCCAGTCCATGGATGCTCTTTGGTTGATGGTTCAGTCTCTGAGAGCCTTCAAGGGGTCAGGTTAGTTGACTCTGTTGGTCCTTCTGTGAAGTTCCTATCCCCTTCGGGGTCCCCACTCCTTTCCCCAACTCTTCTATAGGAGTCCTGGAACTCCATTCAATATCACTTTCTACATAAACTTCTCCATGTTCAAAACTGGAATCTTCCTCTGTTTAGAAGAAAGACCAGTGCTGCGGTTGGCAGGCAGCTCTGGACAGTGCTCGGGACGCGTGGAGATCCTCCACCAGGGGGCCTGGGGCACCGTGTGTGATGACCTGTGGGACCTGAATGAAGCTGAGGTTGTGTGCAGACAGCTGGGCTGTGGCCATGCCATTGCTGCTCCTGGAAGTGCCTACTTTGGTCCAGGCTCTGGAAACATCCTTTTGGACAACATTCAGTGTTCAGGAACGGAAAACCACTTTGGCCAGTGTTCCAGCTCTGCCTGGTTAGATCACAACTGTGGCCACCATGAGGATGCTGGCGTTATCTGCTCAGGTATTCTGTCTCCTGTAATGGGCTCTTTCTATGAGGCATCTTAGTGATGGATAGAAGCCACGAACAGAGCAGGGATGTGACTCCATTGAAAATGGCCTTGTTAATTACTTCTCATGTAGCTGTAAACATAATATCTAACAAAGACAATTTACCAAAGGAAGGGTTCGTTTCTGACTCATGGTTCAGGTGTGGTCCACCATGGCAGAGACATCATGGAGGACAGAGCCTGAGGCAGCTGGTCATAGTGAATTGAATCCAGGAAGTGGAGAAAGATGAATGTTGGCACTGAACTTGCTTCTTCTCATTCAGTCTAGGACCCCAGCCCATGCAATGGTGCTACCTACATTTAGAGTGGCTCTTTCCACCTCAGTAGCCTAATCTGGAAACTCCCTAAAGGAGCCCAAAAATTTGCCTCCTAGGTTGTTCTAGACTTGGTAAACTGACAAGGGCAACACTCCTTTAGCAAGAAAGGCAGGAAATACAGAGTACAACTGGCTTGAAAACAGATGCCCAGGGACACTGTGTTGGCTTTTCTTATTGTCTGTATGTTCTACAGATGTGATACTACATGCCCATGTTAGAAAAACAGATAACATTTTTCTCTGCATGGAATTTAAATTCCCTAAACCCATTTATTTCCCATTTATGCAGATGCAGATGTGACTCCTTCACCAACAGGTAAGTCCAACACTAAATTCCATCTCTTTAAAGTTGAGAAATCTGTGTCCTGACTTAGACACTGGTGGACAGAGACCACAGCAGTGATTTCCAGTTCTGGACGCACAATGGAAGCTTCTGAGATTCCCAAGATGGGTTGCATTAGAACCTCCAGAACCACCCCTAGTTGCCAGGAATAGTTGAGGTCTCATGTGATTATAATGTTCAGCAGAAATTTTAAAATCAGTGGTTCTTTATATACCCTGCCCATTAATCCTCTGTGAAATGTGTAGTTGGAAAATATGTATATACGTGTGTGTGTGTGTGTGTTTATGTGCATGTCATAAGCTGTGAAATTAAAAAGAGGGTGATGGGGGATGACTTTTTAAAGGGGGCAAGAAATGGAGAGTACTATATTTAGGTAATAAGAGTATAGGCCTGGCAACTAACTGGAGAAAGGAGAACCAGGAGGAAGCAGGTAAAGAAGCACAGTGTGGGAGGAGAATAGCAAAAGCTGAATACATTGATTCTCTACCTTGACATTCCCAACCACACCTAGTGACTGTTACTATTGTCCACCTACAGTGAAGGCCTCAGTCAAATATAAAGGTTGGGAGCCCATTACATTCTCTGTCTTAGTTGACCAAGGCAGCTTATAGAGGAAAGGATTTATTGGGCTAACAAGTGCCAGAGGGTAAGTCCATAATGCCCATCATGGTGGGGAATATGGCAACAGATAGGCTAGGAATGGCACTGGAGCAGTAATGGAGAGTGTATGTCTGATCCACAAATTGGAGGGGAGTGTATGTGGTGCTAACTGAAAATGGTGTGGGCTTTTAAAACCTCAAAGCCCACCTCCTGAGTGAAACACTTCCTCTAACAAGGCTTCGCCTCCTAACCCTTCCTACACAGTTCCAACAACGGCAGACCTAACATTCAAATATAAGAGCTTATGGGGACCATTTTCAGACCCCAAGGGGGATGGACCACCTATAACCTGATAGAACCCAATAAGCTATTATTGATAGAGCATGCTATAACTACCTCTGTACAAAAGAAATTTACTTCTGAGATTCTTTAGATTAGAAAAAATTCATTCTGTTGATACCCAACAACACTCTTGACAAAGGACCAGTAATGATGGGCAGCAAGTAGCTAGCATCTATCAATGCTAAGCTTCACATTAGAGCGGGCCAAAGAAGAGACCTGAGAGTTAAGGGAGTTATCAGGCCAGCTGATCTGCCTGCTTCAAACGCCCCCACCAAACTTTTTATGTAAAACTCTTGACCAGCTTTGATATGAAGGTTTGTGCCTAGTATTATTGTAACTTGTTATGCCATGTTCAGTTCATATCCCATAGAAGGCTGGCTCTTTTCTGAAGGGAAACAAATGGGTCTGGGAGAGAAGGGAGGTGTGTGTGGGGGAGAACTGGGAGGAGTGGAGGGTGGGACAGTTGTGATCATGATGTAATGTATGAGAGAAGAATAAAACATACACACACCACGTGTGTGCATGTGAACACACACACAAACACAAAACTCAATCAAATATCAGAATTCCATGGGACAAACTTTCAAAACATATTGCCTTTAGCTCACCATATGGTAGACACTGATAGCACAGAATATTGAAATATATACTGCATACAAAGCCAGCAGGACATCTGCCAGGAGAAAAAAAGGATCTTGACCATGTACCAGCACTCCCCAGTGAGCTTTCTCTTCCCTCAACAAAACACTTGCTCAGCCTACCCATCCCCATTTTGGCTGTAAGGATTCTGAATTCTGGCCTCCTGGGTTTTTCTACTTAATGCTTTACACAGTATATGTTCAAAAAGCCAGAGGTGCTTCTTGTCAGCTGAACAATCAAGACAGCCCTTGCCTTGGTGAACCTAGAATTCAACAGAAAGGAAGTCATGTAGCTGGGTCATTGTGTATGATTTTTCTGGTCAGTCTACAGAGGGAAGGGAACTCTATCCAAGATCAGGAGGGGAAAAGAAATGAGTGTCTGCAAACTATTTGTCAAAACTTTGAAGTAGTAACATGCTCATTCATTGGCACTTAGTTATAAAATGCCTGCGTGATGCTGGCTCTAGTCTGGTTTTCTTGGTTTAGATTTTTTGAAACTTCTATTTCTCAATCCAGTACACCATAAGGTACTATCTTTCCTGAAAGTAACATAAACTAGAATGGCATTGTGATAACTCATACAAACATCATGGTACATCTGTCTGTCCTCTATGACATGAGGGGGAAAATGGGTGGGATGGAGCCCTCATAAGCAGGTAGGTTGGCTACTCTTCAGTTGAACTGGCTTTCAGGGCAAGAATCTAGGAAGACCGTTAGAGAAGTACATATTCTAGGGAACTAGAGCTCAGGTAGTAAAGCACTGGTCTTACAAATGGAAAGACCTAAGTTTTAGCCCAGGGACTCACATTTAAAAAAAAATATCTAAGCATATTGCTGTGTGCTTCTAACACCAACATTATAGTGAGAAAGAGAGGTGGATTTGGGGGGCTCCTGAGCAAGCCAGCCTAACTTAAGAGACTGTGTCTCAAAAAACAAGGTGGGTGGCACCTGAGAAATAACATAAGGTTGGCCTCTGCCTACCCCATGCACACATATGTACATGTACCTATACAAATATACACACAAAAGTGTAACCTGCATGGTCCGCAAGCACCCTCAATGTACATGTATCTAGTGTCACTTTCAATCATTTTCAGGTCCTGCCTGCCAATTGTATATATTTCATCCTCCCATGCTCCTCCTAGATCTACACATGCCAGTCAAACTGCAGCTATCCCGACCAGCCACACCACTTCCCACTCTCTGATTCCCACTGTAGAATAATCTGATGCAACTCTAGATTTCACTTCTGGGAAAATGCCAGGTGCATTCCTGAAGATGCCAACTACAACTCTCTCATCTGCTTTCACAGAAGGAAGTCACTCCTGTGGAGGAGTCATTTCAAATCTCTCGGGCTCCTTCTCCAGTCCTTGGTATCCTACTAACTACCCCACGGACACAGAGTGCATCTGGGAGATACATGTGGCTGAGAAGTTCAACATTGAGCTGACAATCCCAAGTCTGAAGTAAGCAGCCTTGCCTTTCCTTCCTCTACTTTAGTGGCCAGACTAGATTTGAATCTGTGATTCCCCAAAAAGAATATCTTTTCCATGGGGTTTTTACTTTTTAATAAAAACCCATCCTATAGTCAATTATCTCAGTATCCCACTCATTGAGCTAACGCCTGTGAATGCCTCGTCACCCAGATGTGGAGCTCTAGCTGGGTGGTCCACACTTGAAGACCTTGCCGCTGCTCCATCACACATAAGTTTCCTCCTCCTGAAAGATCCAGATTGGACTTTTCTTGTTCTAATTGTCTGGTCATCCTTTCTCAGATACGATGTTGCTTTTCCCTTCAAGAATTCTATCAGGGAATTTTCTCCAAAATTAAAGGGCTTTATTCATTTTCCCCATCAAATACCTTGTGCTTCCTACTTCTTTCTCCAGCCATCGTCTGTTTGAAAACACTTACTCATATATTAATGTATATTTACACATATATGTTTATGTGTATACCTTTATATGTTGCATATACAGTTGCCCCATGGTGTTCATAGATTGTCTCCAAGATCTCCCCTCAGCTGCCACAGAAGTCTAAATCTCATATGTAGTAGCATAGCATTTATATGTAGCCTTTGTACATTCTCCTGTGTTCTTTAAATCATGCCAGCTTACTGATAACACCCAAGAAATGCAATACAAATGTGGGACAAACGGTCATGCTGTGTTGTTTCTGGTATGGCGACCAAAAGAAGCCCACACATGCTCAGCACAAAGATTTTTTTTTAATTTTTTATTAGGTATTTTCCTCATTTACATTTCCAATGCTATCCCAAAAGTCCCCCATACCCACCACCCCCACTCCCCTACCCACCCACTCCCCCTTCCTGGCCCTGGCGTTCCCCCGTACTGGGGCATATAAAGTTTGCAAGTCCAATGGGCCTCTCTTTCCAGTGATGGCTGACTAGGCCATCTTTTGATACATATGCAGCTAGAGACAAGAGCTCCGGGGTACTGGTTAGTTCATATTGTTGTTCCACCCATAGGGTTGCAGTTCCCTTTAGCTCCTTGGATACTTTCTCCAGCTCCTCCATTGGGGGCCCTGTGATTCATCCAATAGCTGACTATGAGCATCCACCTCTGTGTTTGCTAGGCCCCAGCATAGTCTCACAAGAGACAGCTACATCTGGGTCCTTTCAGCAAAATCTTGCTAGTGTATGCAATGGTGTCAGCGTTTGGAAGCTGATTATGGGGTGGATCCCTGGATATGGCAATCATTAGATGGTCCATCCTTTCGTCACAGCTCCAAATTTTGTCTCTGTAACTCCTTCCATGGGTGTTTTGTTCCCAATTCCAAGAAGGGGCAAAGTGTCCACACTTTGGTCTTCATTCTTCCGGAGACCCATGCGTTTAGCAAATTGTATCTTATATCTTGGGTATTCTAACTTTCTGGGCTAATATCCACTTATCAGTGAGTACATATGATGTGAGTTCTTTGGTGATTGGGTTACCTCACTCAGGATGATGCCCTCCAGGTCCATCCATTTGGCTAGGAATTTCATAAATTCATTCTTTTTAATAGCTGAGTAGTACTCCATTGTGTAAATGTACCACATATTTTGTATCCATTCCTCTGTTGGGCATCTGGGTTCTTTCCAGCTTCTGGCTATTATAAATAAGGCTGCTATGAACATAGTGGAGCATGTGTCCTTCTTACCGGTTGGGACATCTTCTGGATATATGCCCAGGAGAGGTATTGCGGGATCCTCCAGTAGTACTATGTCCAATTTTCTGAGGAACTGCCAGACTGATTTCCAGAGTGGTTGTACAAGCTTCAGCACAAAGATTTATGTCAAATATTTTTGACTCATGCTTAGTTAAAGCCTCCGGTGCAAAAGGCCAACTACAAATACATGCATATATTCATATAGGTAACTTCTTAATTTAAAAACACAACCTTTCCAGATGCTATGAAACCACGGTTTTGTCTTCCTACGCTGTCACATCCCGGTCATCCCTCTTCCTGACTTTGTCTCTCAGTGTGTCCAGACTTCTGCATTTCCTTCTGCCTGCATTCATTACCCACAGCAGCCAATGATTCAAGTTCTCCCTTTAAGGTGTAAAAGGTGCGGACGGTGGAGTAGTACATGCCACACCCTCAATGTGCCAAGCAGCTGTAACCCCCCCAAATCTCCTATAATCTACTTACTTATCAAAGCATAAATTCCTCCTATACTTTAAAAAAGCACACTGATTGTGGAGTAGTTTAATATATTGCCCAGAACAAGGTGAAAGTTGATAATTTTGGAGTTTGATAGTTTTTAAGTGGAAATATATTGTTATTTACATCTTCTTTCTTGGGCTATAAAATTTTTATTTTTAAAGGCATTTTTAGTAGATATTTTCTTCATTTACATTTCAAATGCTATCCCTGAAGCCCCCTATACCCCCACCCTGCTCCCCAAACCACCCACTCCTGCTTCCTGGCCCTGGCATTCCCCTGTACTGGGGCACATGATTTTTGAAATACCGAGGGCCTCTCCTCCCAATGATGAATGACTAGGCCATCCTTCTCAACTAGAAGTGATTGTAATACCTGCTTCCAAAGCATTTCTTTAGGTCTGGGGTTATTTTTAAGTGTCATAATTGGGGTTGGTCGAGGGACGCTGTCGTCTAATGGATGGAGGTGAAGGCTATTAAGTGTCCTGTGATGATCTAGACAGTCCCCTCCATTCCTCCCAAGAGAAGTTTTCCAGTACCATCGTAGCACAGTGGTGAGGCTCTAAGATTGAGAAACCCTGCCTTATGCTGAGGCTTGTTTTTCCTTCTGCAATCCCCACAGCACTTTGCTTTACATTTGTGTGGTAAAATTGTGTCTACACATGGTGGCTGGGGAGATTGCTCAGTCAGTAAAATGTTGCCCTGGCAAGCAAGAGGATCTGAGTTCAATCCTCAAAACCTACATAAAGAAATGCTGAGTATGGCAGGACATATTTGTAACCCCATTGCTGGGGAGGAAGAGCCAGGCTGATCCTTGAGGTCCAGGCCAGTGAGAGACCCTCTCTCAAAAGAGATAGATGGGTTTTCTGTTTAATTTTTTTCTTACTAAGCATTCTTGTTTTTGAAAGTAATAGTTACTCTTTCTGAGAAAAATGGGTCAACTGGAGGCATACTGATATTTTTAGTTGATTTGGCAAACAAGGACTCAGGAGTTAGGTAACTTACAAGAACTGGCTCAGGAGCTGCACTAAAGAACTACAAGCAAAGTCTGAGCATACAAAAGTAAAAAGAGAAGGGGGTGGAAAACAGTCATTGCCTGGCTGCAGCTGTAGAATTGTCTCATTTGGTTCATCCTGTAGGGAAGCCCCTAGCCATGTAATTATGTTAGCGGTTTCTAGTTAAGCTTGGATTGTCTTTCTTTAATACAAAAGTAGCCATTTATTTATTGCTTTTGAGCCACTGGGGATTGAACTCAAAGCCTCAAGCTTATCATGCAAATCCTATACCACTGAGCTGTAATCTCAGCCCCAACACAGTCCCCTACAAGAAATAGCTCCAGCTCAGCTATTTATGTTACAAATAAAGTCAAGGTCTCTCAGGAGCTACCTGGCTCCTCTGCACGGAATGCTTTGGGCATGGCCTCCTTTTCAGTTTAAAACCTACTACTGTTGCTCTGATGTCCTTCGACATGCATTGCATGAATGCTTTTGTTTCTTTGCTCCTTTCTTCCTCTCTTCTCCTCTCTCTCTCTCTCTCTCTCTCTCTCTCTCTCTCTCTCTCTCTCTCTCTCTCTCACTTTGTTTCTTTCTCCCTTTGTTTTTTACTTTGTTCTTTTGTAGCTGGGCAAAGTGGTGCATGCTTTTAGTCCTAGCACTTGGCAGACAGTGACAGACAGATTTCTATGTACAGGGCAGCCTGGTCTACATACTAAGTTCCAGAACAGACAGGGCTACATAGAGAGACCCTTTCTCAAAGACAAAACAGAACAAAAATATGTTAGTTTTAGGTATTTGGTTTTTATTTCACCAGGATAGGTGTCCAATGGCAGACTTCAAAACCTAGTACTGAATTTGTGTGTAAAGTGTGTCCATTGGGTGTGTGGATAGCCATATATCCATATATGTGTTTGCAATGAAATTTTATAATGGACATACAGATGGCTACTTGCTCAGAAATTATATATCATGTTATATAATGATGTAATATTTATTATGTTAGATAGACATTGGTGTGCTTTCCATGTATATACATTGCTCCAACTCTGTGTGGGCTGCGGTCTAGGACTGGGCTTATAGTGCTAACAGAATAGATAAGGCCTCTGATGCTGAGTTTCCATTCTAGATGGAAAGACAAACTGTACTGAAACAAACCATTAAGTCAGCGGAAACTTTCAGATAGTGAGACATTGATATGTACTATGAAGTCAAAGCAATCAATATCTGTAAAACTATGCTGAGGTCAAGGCAGAAGAAGACAGCACGTGGGATACCTGGCACAACTCTCTCCTCATCCAGGTTAAAGGAAATGTGGGCAGTCTGGGACCCTAGTGAGATAAGTCCTCTCAGTAGGCCTTTTTGTCACTGTCTCCGTGACTCAGGGTCTTCCTGAGCATCTTATTCTGTGAGTCTCTGATGGACACTGACCACCACCGAAAGCAGGACTTGAATTAAAGAGTCAGAAACATTAAAGAGATATTCAGGGTAAAAAAAAGGAAGAGGGTCAGAGAGACTGAAAGCTAGGCTTCCTGATGGAAGTTACCAAAATGGACCAGACAAGAATGGGAAGTCTGGGGCTGGAGCGATGGCTCAGCAGTTAAGAGCACTGGCTGCTCTTCCAGAGGTCCTGAGTTCAATTCCACATGGTAGGTCACAACCATCTGTGATGGGATATGATGCCCTCTTCTGGTGTGTCTGAAGACAGCTACAGTGTACCATAAAAATAAATAAATCTTAAAAAAAAAAGAAAAGTAAAGAAAAATGAAAAAAAGAAAAAGAAGAATGGGAAGTCTGACAGATGGGATAGTCTAGAAGGGGAAGTGGGGGAGGGGCAAATTCATAGGGTTCTTAGATGTGGAATGAGGAGTGTGAGTGGGAGGAACGTAATAGCAGATTGGCTTGCGGACACTAATGCTGCTCTTATCCCTCAGACTAGAGGACATCTATGGGTGCCCTTACGACTTTGTGGAAGTGTTTGATGGACAGCAAGTGGCCTCACTCTCCATGGGCAAAGTCTGTGCTGGAGTAGAACTCACATTCCTCTCCTCTTCAAATTTCATGACGGTGGTATTTAAAAGTGACACTATGATCACCAACTCAGGCTTCTATGCCATGTACAACACCGTTCAGCAAGGCGAAATGCAAAATGGTGGGTATCCTGACAACCACCGTGCAGGAAGTACACTGGCTGTGCCTTGTCCTATTTAGAGAGAAGAGGCTTTTGAAATCTGACCTGAATGACACCATACCTGATGTGTCTGCCTCTGCTGAGTGGCATCCTCACTGCCAGTCATAATTATTACACCTGTTCTGCCAGTCACAGTCACTGTCTTGCACTAAGCACTAGAAACAGAAGGCTGGGGTTTCCTGTCCCCCACTGTGTGTGCTGAAAGAATCTCAATCCCCTTTTCAAAGGAAGGAAAGAAGGAATATGAAAGATTATTCTAGAACTGTCACAAAGTATAATTGTCAGTCTTTCTTCTGGCTGGATTAATCACATACCATCCAGAACACTTGTAAACCTCTCAGGTTCTGCTGTAGGGTGCAAGAACATTCCAGTGGCTTAAGGTAAGTTATCCTCCAGCTGGGATGCTTTTGAGAACGTAAGAGACTCTAAAATACTGGGCTTGGAGATGGCTCAGTGGGTCAAGAACCTGATTCTAGGAGGCAGAAACTGGAGATTTCTCAGATGCTCATAAGCCTGTTAGACTGGTGTGAACTGAAGGCAGTGGTAAAGAAGAGATTTGTCTCAAACAAGGCAAAGATCAACAACCAAAGTTGTCCTCTGACCTTCACACATGTGCCTACACTCATACATACATACATACATACATACATACATACATACATACATACATACACAGAGAGAGAGAGTTAAAAATTAATAAGCATTAATTACTTTTTAGGATGCCACATCTCTAAAGCACCCATTTTTCCATTCCTAGGGATGGCCCTGAGACTGGTGAACGGCAGCCACAGGTGTGAGGGCCGAGTCGAGATCTCTTACAATGGGACCTGGGGCACGGTGTGTGACGACAGCTGGGATCTGACAGATGCCAAGGTGGTGTGCCAGCAGCTCGGCTGTGGTAAGGCCATGTCGGCCCCGGCTGAGAGCTACTTTGATAAAGGCATGGGCCATATCATGCTGGACGATGTGCAATGCATGGGGGATGAAGCCAAGGTGTGGCAATGCACACATCACGGATGGTTCTCTCACAACTGTGGGCACCATGAGGATGCCAGCGTGGTCTGCTCAGGTGAGTAGCATGGCTTGCATCATATCTCAGGGAGAGAGCCTTGCCAAACCCCAGCCACTGGGAAGAGAGATGTCAACACCAGCAGGCAAGCAATCAGCAATGAGCTCTAGGCTTTGAGCCAATTTTTAAGTCAATTTACTTAAGAGTTAGTTTTCAACCTTAGGTTCAGTCATTTGTAAAGGGTTCAAAATCTCACCTGGAAATTAGCAATTATATAAATGGTTAGAATTATCAGACATCGTATTCCTGGCACGGCCACTCCTAGGTGCTGGTAACAATCTAGTCCCACCAAGTGTTCTGTGAGTGCTGAACTCTGTCCTACAGCCAGTGCCTCTGAATTCTCCTTTAATACCCACAGCTTCCAACAAAGTAGAGACTACAGCATTTGTACTCAACAGATAAGCCCTCCAAAGACATAGCTAACACCACATGCAGGACCTCATTCTCTAAGCACTGCCTGGCTGAGGTCCTAGGTTAAAGGCTGAGCTCATCTGTTACAGGGCCTCTGTTGGCACCATGACAGGCCAAAATCAAACAAGCACCATGCTGCACCTGAGCCAAAAGCACATAGTGAGCTCCCTCACGGGCTCCCCAATCCCTTTATGAGATGGATGGGTTTTAAGTCTACTCTTCCAATGGCCCAGAACAGAGCAGGTCTGCTTCTGAAGAAAGTACCAGATTTTTCTGGGGAGTTATGTGACCACCTTGTTTAACCTCTCTCTCACTCTCACATCTGTCTTTGAATAGGTATCGATGACGCACCAAGTGGAGAACCAGCAGGTACTATCTGTCTGTTCATCCAAATCAGTTGCCAGGGCGCTGGGGGGTGAGAATTGCAGCTACCATTCAAGTTCTGAGGCTGGAGAGAAAGGCACGACTAGATACTCTGTTTCTAATTAGCAAAAAGCAGTAACGCCCATCACAGTTGGCAGTGTGGCGGGATTGCTACAGAGGGTGAGAAGATAGGAGGAAGAGGAGGTTCAGATTTACCAGAGATGAGCTCTCTTGGCTACTGGTTCATTTGAGAGAGGATCAACTGCTGGGGTTGATGATCTTATCACAAGAGTCTAGATAGAGCAAGGAACCAGAAACTCCAGGGCTGTATGGAGTGGCCCCTATCCATATTGTTTAAGTGCAAACACACCATCTCTGTTCGCTGGGCACTGGGGAATGGTGGCTTTTAAAGGTCAGTAGTCTTCAGTATTTTAAGAAAAGGTTAAATATGGATGCAAATCCTTGATCATGACTTTTTTGTCTGTGCATTTTTACAGACTCCACTGGTGACATCATGACAGGTGCTGCAGCTTGTATAAGCTTCTCTTTCCGTGTTAACTCATCCTTTCTTCTTTTAATATGTATGAAGCTGCTGCACATGGGGGTCTATAGATAATCCCACACCAAAGCCAAGAGTTTTGTCCTAACTGAATACTTTAGTTAATCTTGGTTTTGATTTCAGATTCGATTTAAATGTAATTATTGAAAGGTAAGCATTAAAGTTTTAAAGGGTTTTTAAGTTTTGAGCAGATAGCCATTTTGAGTTGAGCAGCCGCAAGCTAGAGCTAGCTGGGGCTTCACCGATGGGACAGGCTTTGATAGGGCAAAACTGGAAGCAAGGCAAAAGTCTGGGGAAAGAGTGAGTGCCAGTGTCTTCCCTGGGCAGTCCCTAGTTAGAGGTGCGTTGGCAGCTTGTAAGTGGTTATGACAACTTATGCTGAGCTGAATTTGGCTTGCTTACATAGGAACTAGATGTGCTACCTCAGTTTCATCGCTTCCCAGTGATTTCTTTTAATAAAGTCATTTCAGGATCCCCTTTAATAGAGTTCATGTTGTGGTGATCCCCCCACCAACCATCAAATCATTTTCATTGCCACTTCATATAACTGTAATTTTGCTGTTGTTATGAGTCGTAACATAAATAGCTGATATACAGGATATTTAATATGTGACCCCTGTGAGGGTCACGACCCACAGGTTGAGAACCACTGCTCTAATGAGCTGCTCTACAGCACAGCCTACTAAGAAAGGCTACCTTGGTTTGTATTACCCTTGTATCTTTTGCCTCGCTGGGTTTGCACACGTAAACCTTCCTGTGCACCTGGGCTCATGAAGCCTGTTCACTCCCAGACGTTATCGTTTCCCCTTCACAACACGAATGATCATCTATCAAGAGGCTGACACTGATGCATGAGGTGTAGCTCAGTTGGAAGAGTGCTTGCCTAGCATACAGGAAGCCCTGGGTTCCATCCCTAACATTGCATAGAAGTAGTCATGATGGTACATGCCTATAATTCCAGCATCCAGGAGGTGAAGGCTGAATGACCTCTGGGGTTCAAGGTCACCCCCAACTAAATAGTCAGCCTGAGCTATGTTATCCCTGTCTCAAAAAATGGTGTTTTGTTTGTTGGGTTTGGTTTGTTGTTGTTGTTTTTAGCTTGATGCATGGCTCATCAATTAAGGGTGCTTGCTGTTCTTGCAAGGGACTTGAATTCAATTCTCAAAATCTGTATCAGGCAGCTCATAACTGCCTATAAATTCCAGTTCCAAGGGATCCAATGCCCTCTTCTATTCTACACACACACACACACACCACTAAAAATGCATCACAACAACAACAACAACAACAGGAAGTAAGTTTTCTCTACTTCTTTTTATGGCATAGTTGTTTTTCCTCAGACTCTACAGCTCATGCTAGCCTCACATTTGAGCTCCTGTTTCAGTCTTCCCGGTGCTGGGATTATAGGTGTGAACTCCGTACACTCAGCTTTTGCTTGCTTTACTCTCCTGCTTTCATTGTATCTCCTCTTGGCACTGATAAAACCCAAAAGAAAACAAAGCAAAAGCATCAGAAGCCAGTGTCTCCTCATGGGATCTCCTCACTTTTTTGACAGATGAAATTTTCCATTGTGGTGGTTTGCTCACGAATAGTTCAGGCTCCTTCTCCAGTCCTTGGTATCCTAAAAAATACCCTACAAATGTGATCTGTGCCTGGGACATACAAGTGGATACCAGTGCTCACATCAGACTCACCTTCGAAGTGGTGAAGTAAGTAAATAGTTTCTGTGTATACAATTATTCATTACTTGGCTGCGTATATGTCAGGTTTACTCCCTTTTTGTTGGACACATGAACTCCTAACAGCCTTAACTTCATGCACAAGACCTGCACAATGTCAAGCCAGCCAAAATCCCAGCATGGATGAGGGAAGGGCTCATGAAGGGCTCTGACCCCAGTCAGAGGAACTATGGGCAGCTGATAGCTACTGAGAGAGAGCCACTTTTCTTCAGGGATGCAGGCACTAAGAAGCTACCCAGGGTCTGTTAGATAGTCCCATACTCATGCACACACAGAAAACACAAAATGGGTTTAGTGGATAGCAAATTAGACAAACAAACAAACAAAGACACGAATAGTGGCATACGCCTTTAATCCCAGCATGGCAGAGGAAAAGACAGGCAAATCTCTATTTGCTCAAGGCCGTCCAGGGTATATTGTGAGACCTGTCTCAAAATAAACAAATAGGTAAAAAGGAATAAAATTTTTAAAAAGAGAGCATATGAATTTTGGAGGAAAAGTAGAGAGAGGGTAGTGGAGGAATCAGAAGGGAAGGGATTAGGGAGGTCTGGATGCATATAGTACATGCATGCATAGATATTATGTAAAATACTAGAGAGTGCCAGGCAGTGGTGGTGCATGCCTTTAATCCCAGCACTTGGGAGGCAGAGGCAGGCAGATTTCTGAGTTCGAGGCCAGCCTGATCTACAAAGTGAGTTCCAGGACAGCCAGGGCTAAAACAGAGAAGCCCTGTCTCGAAAAACAACAACAACAACAAAAACAAAAAACCAAAAACCAACCACAACAACAACAACAAAATAAACCCAAATACTAAAGAGCTGCATTTCTTCCAAAAGCTTAAGTTAGCAAATCCCAGGAGTTTACTTCCTGTGAATACAGACAGAGTCTTGCAGCTTTCACACGGCAACAGCAGACTGGGGTTAATCTTTTGTCCATCAGCAGGAGAGCCACTAAACAGATTTTGGTACAGCCACATGTTACTGTCACAGGCTAAGTGACTAATGCTACAGAACGAGATGCCATAAACAGTGGATAACTGTCAAATCTGCCACTACTCCTGTGCCAACTGCCTGTGGGAGGAAACAGATCTGCTTCTGGGAAAGGGGAAAACTGTGGGGGACCGGTGGGCGACACAGACGTTTACTTTTTTCTGGAAGCCATCAGTATCATGTAAATTATGTTCTGTGAGCTTGTAACTCACACTGAAAAAATATTATTGAATTAAAATCTTAACAGATTTTTAAAAATGAACTTAACGGTGTTTTGTAGGTTTGGTTTTTTGTTTTGTTTTGTTTTGTTTTTGTTTTTGTTTTTTTTTTTTTGTCCAAAACTGCTTTGTTTGAGCATTTTTGTCTTACTGGCATTTTGCTTGTATATTTTGAGTTCCATTTTTGTGCGTTTGTGAGTTTGTATGTGTGTGTAAGAGAAAGAGAGATAGGTGTGCGAGTTTCTTGTTTGTTTATTTCTCTCTTTTAAAGAGAGAAAAGGGAGGGCATGGGGCTGAGTGAGCTAGCATGGAGGTGGAGAGGGGCTGAGAGGAGTGAATTGTGTGGCCAGAACATACTGTGTGAAAATAATGTTTTAACACAGAGGAAAAAAGTTAGAAATAGAAAAGTCCCTTTGCCTGAGCCAGTGGGGTCAGCCCTTCTTCTAACCTGTGGGAGGAGTTACAGGTCTGCAGTAGCTTTGCCTGACCTTTGTTGTAATCTCTTGGGAAGTCACTTCTAGACAGAAAGGCCAAGGAAAGAAAGGAGTTTGAATGAGGCCGTTTCATTCACAGGTTGGAAAGTTTCTATGGCTGCCCTTATGACTTCATTGAGATTTTTGATGGCCCACAAAGTGAACCATTTTCACTCGGGAGATTCTGCTCTGAAACAACCCCAATATTTACCTCCTCCTCAAGCCACATGAGCGTGGTGTTCCACAGCGATGCCATCGTCACCAACATTGGATTCTTTGCATCTTATGAATCTCTGTTGCAGGATGAGAAAGACGCAGGTAGGCCCTTGCATCATTTCAGCCACTGGCCCAGTTTGGTGACACTGCTCTCAGATGGCCATTCTGTCACCTGTGAGCTAGGGATTTGAAAGTGGTTCCCAAGCTCCCTGTCAGTTATAGTTCCTGAGATGTAAGTTGAAGAGCCTGGCTGAGCAGATTGCTTTGAGCAGATGTCGTCTTCTGAGGTTAAAGGTCCATGAACTCTTAAGAGAAAAGGAACTGGGACAGTGCCGTGGTAAAAACTGTTTTAGTCACAACCGTGCTAATAAGGAGTTCACAAATGGCAGCTCAACCATGTTTGCATGCCCAGTATTGTCACCTTACAAAAGGCTTTTGGGATCCTTTCTTGAGTTTTGTGATATATAAAGTTATTGGGGAGGAGGGTTAAAAGCCTCTCCCTGGATCACCTAACACATTTCCATCAAGCGCACACTCCTCAGCAGCCAGCTCTAACCTGTAAGATGCCCTCTCCCTTTTGAGGACAGAGTCCTCAAAGCCAGCGCCAAGGCACACAACATGTCCTCCTTATCTTCAAGTGCGCATTGGCAAAGGGGAGTCCCGGGGTGGTTGACACCGTTTGTCTGCTTTTTCAGATGTGGCACTCAGACTAGCCAATGGCAGCCACCCATGCGAGGGCCGCGTGGAGCTCTACTTCAATGGCAGCTGGGGCACAGTGTGTGATGACGGCTGGGACCTGAGGGATGCCCAGGTGGTGTGCCGGCAGCTGGGCTGTGGTGGGGCTGTGGTAGCCATCGGCCGAGCCCATTTTGAGCGAGGCCTGGGCCCCGTTGTCCTGGATGATGTGGAGTGCATGGGAACGGAAGCCAGGCTGTGGCAATGTCTGCACAGTGGCTGGCTTGCCCACAACTGTGGCCACCATGAAGATGCTGGTGTTGTCTGCTCAGGTGGGCTAGGTTCTGAGCCAGGTGGGTTAATGACTTTCCACTTCTGGGATCCTCCTGCCCCACCACACAGAAAACAGGAAGAGAATCTAGAATAGACCCCAGGCCACTGTTCCCACCTCACCTAACTGCTACTCAAGGTGTGATTTTCATAACTATTTCCTTTTGTCTGACTATTTATGTGTGTTCCTTTTACAAGGAAGCTTCAGACTTGATCATCTTAGAGAACCAGGGCCGAATGCTGCACACAGACCATACTTGAGTATAAACAATGTCTTAGTTACTTTTCAATTGCTATGATGAAACACCATCACCAAGATAACTTATAGAAGAAAATATTTTGTTTGGGTCTCATGGTTCTAGAGTGGTTAGAGTCATGGTGGGAAGCATGACAGCAGGCAGGTAGGCATGGTATGGTAATGATACAGTAGTGGAGAGCTCACACTTTCATCCACACAGAGAAGCAGATCAGGCTAATTGGGAATTCCTTAGGCTTTTGAAACCTCCATGCCTGCCTCAATAAAGCCACACCTCCTACTCCTTCCCAAACAGTTCTACCAGCAGGGGACTAAGCATTCAAATACATAAACCTTTGGGGGTCATTTTCACTCAGATCACCACACACAACGACAGTAAAATCATATAAGAAATATTATTTAAAATTTAATATAGGCCCTGGATAAGGCTCAGTGTTTAAGGGTACTGGTTGTGCTTCCAGAAGGTCCAGGTTCAGTTCCCAGCAACCATGGGATAGCTACATAGCAAGTTCACAGCAAGTTTGAGGTTAGCCTGGACTACATGGGATCTTATCTCTTAATTTATCAACTTACTAATCAATTAAAATAAGAATTACAATACCCAACCAACGAGCAAGACAGATGCTTCACATAGGTTACTGTCACTGTGGCCACAGTTCGTTTTTAAAAAGAAAGAAAATTATATTCTAGTATCTATTATCAGAACAGAATGGGCCTAGGGGATCCAGAAACTTGGGTGATGACTTCGGGTCATTCTTTGATGCCCAGGTGGAATACATCTGACTTTGGTTTTATTCCCCAAATAACTCAAACAAACAGGCTTACCTGTGGGGTTTAGTAGACTGAAGAGAGGTGATGGTGACTATCTACCTTTCTTATGTCTTTCATAGCCTCTCTGTCCCAGCCAGCACCATCATTTCCCGTGAGTGATATGATCTCAGGTAATGTCAGCTGTTCTAGATTGGTTGGCTGTAACTTGCATTGGCAAAGTCTCACTGGGAAGTAGGGTAGAGGTTTAAGGGCCAGACACCCTGTTTTCATCGTCAGTACATTGAGCAAGTCCCTGAATTATCTCCATTTCCTCCTCTGGATGAGTGAGGCAGGTGGTGACATTTGCAACCTCAGGATAGGCTGGGACTGGGTGACTTTTCTTGTGCAAGAGAGAGAGGTTGGCACAGTTCTTAGCATATGACAAAACATGCTATGTAGACATCAGCCATTATCTTCCGATCAGAGCACTGTAAGACATTCCCTCTGTGGTCGGCTTTCTCCCTGGAGGAAGGATGAAGAAGCTTTAACGTCTCCCTGTGCTCCTGTCTACTTGGGGCTCAGTAGTTGCCACATTTCAAATTCAGTCTTCAGGGCAGGTCATAAAGAGCCAAGTCCAACATGCAGAGAATTGAGAGGAAAGAATGGCCCTAAGCCTTCAGAGGAAGCAACAGTTTGGGTTGTTCTGGAAGCAGAGGTCCTCAAAGGACGCTTTGCTGGCTTTAAACTATTATTTTTTTTAAACCGTAGACTCCTCTTTATTGTGTATAAAAGTAGTTTGTAGGCATTGAGTACACACAGACCGAGGGATGGAAGGCTTTTCTTTATGGGGAAAAGTACCATGAAAGAATGGGATTAGAAGCTCTCTTTAGATAGTCCCAAAGCTAGAGAGATCACTGGAAGTTGATGAAGAGTTGCCTGACACCTAACAAAGACATATAATTTTCTTCTTGTGTTTTCTGTCCATCCTTAGCATCATTAGTAAGGCAGCCAGAGGTGCACACATCAACAGGTAACCTTTCCTTCTCTCCTCAGTTGCCTTTTCCTTTGTGCAGTTGAGTCTAGATTCCAGCAGTGCTGGATGAGAACCATCCCTGCTGAGTGCCCTGTGTATTCCCACCCTCCTCCTCAGCTCAGGCTGATCCTGCTGATGGAGGATTGGGAATGCCTGGACCATGTAGAAAATCTGGGACTAGAAAATACTGTAAGAAGCAAGAATGATTTGTGGAGGAGTAGTGTAAAAGCTGGCTCCTGTTAAGGCTCAGGGTGTCACTCTGTCCTTACCCAGACCTACCTAGGAAGTGATCTTGGCTGTCTTCTGACCTTTTATTCTCTTCTGACACTGCAACTTTGGACTATGGGCATCAGCATGCAATGACTGCCTTTCTCAGTCCCCAGAACACTGTGACACGTGGGTCACACCTGATCCTGGTGTCTACTACAATTATCTCTTTATCCCTTGATCAGTACACACACACAACACATACACACTCACACACAAAGGTAAAAATAAAAATATGACATATTTTGTGAGTACTAGAAACCAAGACTTGCAACTTGTAGTAAGGGACCAAAGGCAAGTACCTGGTCCAGCTGGCCAAGGGACATGTTTTTTTTTTTTTTTTTAACCAAACACAATCTTGAAAACCCATCGAGTGGTACCAAGGACAAGAATTTAAATGATTTGAGATGAAATAAAGAGGAAGTAGGTTTGCCATCCTTTACTATCAATTCATGACTCCCAGGAAATAGCTGTTTTTTTTCTGGCAGTCTTTGAGGATGGACCCTCCAGAGCATTGTTCCTGAATTACTCACAGGTCTGGACCTGCGACTGATGAATGGGACAAGCAGGTGTGAAGGCCGGGTTGAGGTGTACTATGCCAACACCTGGGGAACTGTGTGTGATGACAACTGGTCCATAGAGGATGCCCACGTGGTCTGCAGACAGCTTGGCTGTGGCCCAGCTTTATCTGCCCTGCCAGGCAGCAGTTTTGGCCCTGGGTCAGGCAGTATCGCCCTTGATGATGTCAACTGCACAGGAAAAGAATCTTCCCTGGCACAATGCCCTCACAGAGATTGGCTCACCCACAACTGTGGACACCAGGAAGATGCTGGTGTCATCTGTTCAGGTAAGAGAAGGTCCATCCTAGACCAGTCACAGAACTGCCCAAGCCAAGACTGAATGCTGGCACACCTCGAGCCTGCCCCACACCCACAGTCAGGACAGTGGGTTTCTTTTCCAACATTGAAAACTATGCTTGCAATACTTAGGGTGTCTGTTTTCAAACTGAAAGTCTGAAGAGATTAATCAGTAAAAAGAAAGGAAGGAAGGAAGAGAGAGAGAAACAGAGAGGGGGGGAGGAAGGAAGGGAGACAGGGAGGAAGGAAGGAAGGAAGGAAGGAAGGAAGGAAGGAAGGAAGGAAGGAAGGAAGGAAGGAAGGAAGAGAGGAAGAAAATAATAGTACTAGCCTTCATAGGGTTGGTAGGAGTTAACAAGACAACCTGCACACAATGTTTAGTCAAGCATCTAAGAAACCATAAATTATACAAAATAGCTAGCTATTGTCATTGTTATCATTGAGATTAATTCAGAATGGTGTGCGCCGGCTTTTAGGCAGGTGAAAGCACACAGCAGAGGAAACAGTCTTGGATGCTTGAGAAGAATTGGTCACACCTAGTTTCCTTCCTTTGAAATTAAACAAAGACTATGTCCTTTAGGGCACTTCACCACCATGTTTCTAATATCTACCATCTCATGTTTCCATTCTCTCTATAGATTCTACAGCCAATGGACATTCAGGTATCTATGAGTGCATGAATTCTGTATTTCCTGCTAGGCAACTAGAGTCTACTGAAAGGGTTCCCACACTGGGCCTCTCTTCTGAGCCTTAAATTATTTTTTGCCAATTGCCTACTCTCTAGACTGTTCTAGAAGATTAGGACCTCGGGTTTTTTCCCAGCCCCCGGGTGCCTGTCATGCACCCAGAGGGAAGGTGTCCTGAAATTAACATAGTGATGTGTCATCCCTTTTGCACGTGAGCACCACATTTCAGCAGGAAAGTATGATATCGCCTTTCGACCCAAGATGCTCATGCAGCAGAGGCCTTGGCAGGCCACAGAGTGCAGGTGGTCCTAGAGGCGGAAGAACCTGGGGTTGGGGCTCCTTCTCTATCTGCAGTGTGGACTTGGGACCTGGGATGGAGCTAATCTGACAGTGAGGCCCCTGCTAGGAGGCCGGAGCTTTGTGACCCCAGCATGAATTTAACGTCTCATTCTTATTTAGGATAATGAGCACATACATGCAATGAGCCGTTATCACAATTTAAATGGAAACTACTTGATTGGCTACTTACTGGGGTTGTTTAAAGGCAAACGTGATTATATGATTTAGGTGCCGCTTAAGAGTATGAGGTTACATTTTGTTTGCTGAGGATGTCTCTGTGGTGACTTTCCCCCATTCTCACCTGTGCAGCTACTTCAGCTCCTGAGGAACATCTAAGTGATTTGCATCCAGGTACTTTCCCACTCTTAAGGCCTGTGAATCTCTGTTCTGAGGCTGATTGGGACTAACAGAGATGATACCAACAAGTCTGGGGAGACAGCTCAGTAGGTAAAGTGCTGGCCACCCTAGCATGAGGATCTGGTTCAGACTCCAGCACCCAGGGCATGGTGGCACATGCTTGTAATATCAGTTTGGGACAAATGGAGACAGACAGATCCCTGGGAATTTTGGCCAGCCAGTCAAGCCAAATCAGCCAGTTTCAGGAGAGAGAGAAAAAAAAAGCCTTGTCTCCAAAATGCAAGGTAGTAGGTATCCTGAAGAATAAACCTGAAATGATATCTAATCTGATCTACACACACACTCGGGGGCTGGGGGGGCTGGGGGTGTCGGTGAAGGGAAGAAAGAGATGAGTTAGAGAAAGAACATTAGTTTCATGGCCTTGATGCTATAAAACAAAGGAGCTCAGTAAAGCTTGTGACATGGGCCTCTCCTATTGTGGGTGTGTATGTGTTTGTTTGTTTGTTTTTAAACGACAGAGTCCATTTATTCACTCACCTCAATGACAGCATCTGATCTTCAAAGGCCGGGCTCCACGCTGCAGTCTAGTGAACTTGCCCCAGTCCTGAGGGCACAGACTCTGAGAATCCACTTCATCTGCTTTAGTTCTGAGGGTTTTTTCACACTTTGCCTAGGGATGCTGTTACCGGCTTTGATAAATAGTTTACAGCTTTCTAGAGTCAAGTGATGAACAACTAATTATATCTTGTCAGTTACATCCTAGCTGAGAGAACCAAATGAGACATACAGTCTGGGCTCTCAGCACGCAGATGCATTGTTTTCAGCCTCTGGAAAGTGATTTTCTAGGGGGGGAGGGGGAGGACCCTAACATCAGTGAGCTGTGGGCATGGTGCCAAAGGCCTGGCAACCCCAGCAACTTGGGAGACTGAGATATAAGGATTGCATGTTCCAAGTGTACCTGAGACAGAGGTCTAGGCTAGCCTAGGAATGTTAGTGAGACCCTTAATCTCAAAAAAGAAATGGTTAAAAAAAAAGAGGAGGGAAAACAGCTCCATGGTAGAATGATATTTTTAGGTACATCTTCCTCAATGCTAGACTGTGGCCTCCATTCCCATAATCCAACACAGGTAGACACATGTTCAAGTTTCATTACAGAAAGTGGTCCTATGTGTTCCTTTGGGTATATAGGCATCCCACATCTGCACAGCCCTTCATAGACAGGTGCATGTTACCCCAGCCGCAAGCTGCGCACCAGGCTAGCGTTCCTTCCAGATTGATGATCACCGAAGGAGCCTCAGCTGACCTGATCCTTGGCTTCTGCAGATCTGCCGCTGGTGAGACTGTCTGACGGGAGGAGCCAGTGTGAGGGCCGTGTAGAAGTCTACTTCAATGGGACCTGGGGGACTGTGTGTGATGATCTTTGGGGCATACAGGCCGCCCAAGTGGTATGTCAACAACTGGGCTGTGGGGTGGCCCTGGCAGCCCCCAGGAGCAGTCTGTTTGGCGATGGCTCTGGCCCCATCTTCCTAGACGACATGAGATGCTTGGGCACAGAGACCAACCTGGGGCAGTGCCACCACCCCGGCCTTTCTGTGCACAACTGTGAGCACCATGAGGATGCAGGCGCCATCTGTTCAGGTACCTGATCTCTGCTGGATCTTTATTTTTCTTCCCAAGCAACAAACCAGGTAGAACACACAGAGGGCACAGGGCCCTGCTGAGGCAAACTTGTTCTGGCTTTGCATTGAGAGGGCTACGCTCCTCCTGCACACTTGGACTCCAACAGCCAACCACATTGGTCACACTAGTGTAAGGAAGTGGGTATCCATTGTCCATTGTCACAGCCTGTTCCCTAGACCTTTCACATGGAAGTCCTATAAGCAATAATACATCTGCTGTAGGGCCATTAAACTCCTGGGAATGGTCTTTCTATGTACATTAAACTCGTATGTCCTCATGATGGAATTTCAGACAGCTTGACTATGCAAATACTCTCCTCATGCATTTCCCATAATGGGACTTTCTTGCTACAAGGAACAAGTTTAGGTAACCACTCAAAAAACTTGACCAAAGAATCCTGTGGAAGAGAGGAAGGAAAGATTGTAGGAACCAGAAGGGTCAAGGACACCATAAGAAAACACACAGAATTAACTAGCCTGGCCTCATAGGGGCTCACAGAGACTGAACCGCCAACCAGGGAGCCTACATGGGTCTAACCTAAGCCCTCTGCATATATGTTATGGTGGTATAGGTTGGTTTTCTTGTGGGACGCCTAACAGTGGGAGTGCTGGCTGTTCCTGACACTTTTGCCTGCTTAGGCACCCTTTCCTCCTACTGGGTTTCCTGGTCCAGCCTTGATATGAGGGAAGGTGCCTAGTCTTATTGCAACTTGATATACCATGGTTTGTTGATATCCCTGGGAGACCTGCCCTTTTCTGAAGGGAAACAGAGAAGTGGTGGATTGTGGGGGAGAGGGGAGATAGGGAGAAAGGGACTGGGAGGAGAGGAAGTAGGGGAAATTATGGTTGAGGTGAAATATATGCAAGAATAAATTTGAAAAAACTTTAAAAATCTTGACCACTAATACCTTATTTTGTTATTAATTAATTGCTCCACCACTGGGCCTCACCACTGCCCGGTGCACCTCATTCTCCCCCTCCTAGAGACAGGCAGAGGTGCGGCTGGGAGAGAGATGGTGTGAGGATCAGGGTGGGGAGAGGCTGTGCCTCCTCCACTCTATCACTTTGCTGGCTATCTTGTTCTGTTTATATCTGAAGAGTTAGTTCCATGGTGCTGGGGAATAGAAACTCTAAGTTAAAATGTCCATGTCATTTGCTATTTTGTGGCCACAGATCCCTTAAGTGCCACCTGCCTATAAGGTTGAGAGATGCTCCCAGTATTAGTAAGTCAAGTGAGGAAAGGTCGGTGAGTCCGAGGCATTGTGAGCATGTGCTGGCTTCATGTGTGCCCCATCACATGGGCATAACAAGGATTCGTGCCCACTTGGCTCGTGGTATTTTACGGGATGAACTCGCACTGATGTCAATGTTTCTGGTTTTTTCTTCCAGCTCCTGGTGTTGTCTCTGCTCCAGCAGGAGTGGCTCCGACAGCTGGTAATATTCTCATTGCTTTCCCTCCCGATTATCAGACCTTTCTAGGGATCTCCCCAAGTTTATAGCCTGTACTATCTATCGCTGACTACCTAGAGCTCATCCTTCCCGAGAGGCAAAGGAGAAAGTGAACCAGAGGGAAAGCTGTTCCTGTGGATGGAGGGAGGCTGGTCACGTGGACGGAGGGAGGCTGTTCACGTGAACGGAGGGAGGCAGGTCACATGGACTGTTACTGTCATTCCCCAGCCTATTAGATAATTTTAACTTTGAACGTGCACCAAAAGCCAAGCTTCATCTAAAAGAAAGAGACAAAGCTTGAGTTTGGCATATTTTTTTAAAAAATTTTTATTAGATATTTTCTTCATTTACATTTCAAATGCTACCCCAAAAGTCCCCTATACCCTCCCCCGCCCTGCTCCCCTACCCACTCCCACTTCTTGGCCCTGACGTCCCCTTGTACTAGGGCATATAAAGTTTGCAAGACCAAGGGGCCTCTCTTCCCAACGATGGCCGACTAGGCCATCTTCTGCTACATGCTGATGGGATTCTGTGGCTTGGATCCAAGGATATGATAATCATTGTAATAACTGTAATATATAATCTAGAGATAAGAAATCAGAATTAGTAAGGGAAAAAAAGACAATGCACTTAGGACCATTAAAATGCTGCAGTCCTGTGGTGGGTAGAGGCAGGAAACCAGGGTTCCTACAGTTCTGAGATTTAGAGGGATAATAATTTTTCTTTCTCTTTTTTCCCCCTTAATTTGTTTATTTATTCCCTTTACATTCCCCTCCCTCTTCTCCTTCCAATTTCACCTCACACTCCCCCCCTTCTTTCCCCTCCCCTTCTTCTCCAAGAATGGAAGTCACTCCCCACCACACACACACACACACACACACAACTTGTACCAACCCACCATGGCACATCAAGTTGCAGCAGGACTAGCTCTGTCCTCTCCCACTGAGGCCAGACAAGGCAGCCCAGCTAGAGGAAAGGGATCCAAAGTCGGGTACCAGAGTCAGAGTCAGCCCCAACTTCAATTGTTAGGGGACCCACATGGAGACCATGCTACTTATGTGTAGGGGGCCTATATCCAGCCCATGCATACTCTTTGGTTGGTAGTTCAGTCTCTGCAAGCCCCCATGGGCCCATTGACTCTGTAGGTGTTCTTGTGGTGTCGTGGGATAGTATTAAGCACTAAAGAAAAGCCCACCGTGCTGCTCGAGACACTCCAGGACTAACCTCTGTGTCTTCCCCAGACCAACTCACCATCAGGTTGGTGGGTGGAAAGAATCAGTGTGAAGGGCGAGTGGAAGTCCACCACAATGGCACATGGGGCACTGTTTGTGATGACCTCTGGGACATGGAGGATGCCCACGTGGTGTGCCGGCAGCTGAACTGCGGGAAGGGTGTCAGCGCCTTTGGGAGTGGCTATTTTGGAGAAGGCAGAGGGAGCATCTTCCTGGATGACGTCAAGTGCCAAGGCAGTGAGATGTCTCTAGATCAGTGCCACCACCCAGGCTTGTCTGTCCACAACTGTGGCCACCATGAAGATGCCAGTGTCATCTGCTCAGGTACTAGCTGCTGGTATCAGCGATCCTTGATGAGGGTATTGGAAATTAATTTGGGGACATTTGGATGCTGTTGGGGTCTGCTAACACTCCTGAGTTTCCCTTAGAGCCTGCAGACTCGACTGTCTTTAAGGACTCTCCAGGTGCTCTGTCCACTAGCCACTACAGTAATGGCATTTTCCTTATGTCTGCTTTCAGCTCTGAGACTGACTTTCAGAACTGGTCTTGAGAATTCTATGAACACAATCCAGTTTCTCTTTCTTAATTTAAACTGTTTCCTTTTGGCCTCTCATTTGGGATGGTTTCCTGTTGTTTTGTTTGTGTGTCTGTTTCATTCAGCAAAGTTTATGGATTATATTCTCTTTTACTCTGCCCCAACATAAAAGAGAAAAAAATCAGATGGAAAGGAAATACCCTTGGCCAAGAATCTCTTAAATAAGGCAGAGACTAGGATAAGAGAATTGAAGTAATTCATTTGTTTATTTAATATGTATTTCTTTTTAGATTTTATTTATCCTTTGACATTTCCAGCCAATGTATCTTGATCATATCCATCCCCAACTCCCCACCCCCCACTTTCCATGAATACCTGGCTTCCACCCAACATGTTCCCTCCCTCCTTTCAGGTCTTTCCCTTTTTTGCTTTCTTTTTCTGTAATCCGAGGAGTCCATTTAGTGCTGACTGCTGGTACGTTGGCGATCGTGTTGGCTCTGTCTTGAGCATATAACCATAACTGTAGTGAGTCACGAGGGTCACAACCATACCATGCCCAGAAGACATGGCACCCCCTGCACCCCCAGCTCTCACATTCTTTCTGCTTATCTTCTCTGAGTTCCCTGGGCTCCAGTTTAGAGCTGAATGCTCAATAATTGCTTATTCTCAGGACTTTGACCGTGTTGACTGCTTGTTTAATTTACATTTCACACACGCTCTCTGTGAGGCAGGCAGGGTTCTCTAGGCACTGAGCATGTGGTTAGACACAAGGACACCAAGGATGCATTAGTTCCCAGGTCTCAGAAGTTGGGCTGCAATCTCGTTTGCAGTTCCACCATGATAGAACACGAACAGATTTGAATGAAGATAATAGGCTCCATTGTTGTAAGGGATTGTTTTCTTCATGTTCAGACAACTCAGCAAAGTGTTGCAATCTTTGTTTGGCATAATTGAGAAGTGAATGTTGTTCATATAAGGGTCAAATTAAGAAGGTGCCCAGGAATTTGTCACTCTGTAAAACATCCTCTTCTTTGCACCAGAGAAGTAGTCTTTCTGACCCCAGCCAAACTGTCCCCCTAGGCAATGAACATTTCTTACTTCCTGCTTTCACATATCCCTATCTCTATTTCAGTATTAGTCAAAACAAGCAACAAGGAAACAAAACAAAACAAACAAACAAACAAAACAATAGCAACACAAACTCTGGTTTTTAATTTATTTTTCACATAGCTCATGTATGGCTTTCTAAACAAAAACCACTCCTAAGTTTCTCTTTGCTTTGCCTTTTCAGCATCAACTGCAGAAAGGCCAACTCCGCCCAGTAATGTTTCTTTCTTTACTGTTTTCTCTAAGTCAGGTATGTATAAATTGTTTTACCCGTGATTAAGGTTTGTGTGTCATGTGAAATGGCAGGCTGGGACTGGGATGTAGCTCACTTGGCAGAGTGCTTTGCGTAAAATGTATAAAGCCCCGCATTTGATCCCAGCATAGCATGGGGCTTCTAATCACACCCAGGAAGCAGAGGTGGGAGGATCAAGAGTTCATTGGCCACAGTGAATTTGAGGACAATGTGGCCTACATGAGACTCTGTCTCCAAAAAAGTTATATAGTAAAGGGGAAACCATACCTTACATTTGTATCAAAGTAACATGTTTCTTCATTCATTAACTGAAGGAGTTGGCTGGACTAGAGGGCAATACAGCATGAATACACATAGTATGTCTCACGTGTGTGATCATGCACACATGTGTTGGGGGCATATGTATACCTGTGCTTGTGGAGTTCAGCAGTTGTCATCAGGTGTCTTCCTTGATTACTCTCTGCTTTGTGTTTTTGAGGCAGAGTCTCTCACTGAGCCCAACTGGCTGGCCAGTGACCTCCAAGGATCTGCCTGTTTCCCAGGGACAGCTCTTAGATGCCTGCTGGGATCCAAACCCAGGTCCTCATGGCTACGTGCAAACCAACTGACCCATCTGTTGTGGCTCCCGCTCCATTCCTTTCTGACACAATATCTGATGTCTGAGATAAAGCTACCCTGGTGTAAATTCCCTCCCGTTCTCAATGCAGTTGATACCTAGGGTCTTCAACCTGTTTTCATTCTTTAGTAATCTTCGTAAGACTTCAGACATCTCAGATAAAACTCTAGTCTACATTTTCATAACATAATGCAGAGATACACGCTTCCAGGGTGTTCACAGGACCAGACACCAATTCAGTGATATGGAAATAAGCAGGAAGAAATGGCATAGCTGGATGTGCTAGGGGGATACCAGATGCCTCCTTTGAATACAGTCTATCAATATATTAAGTTTTCTGAAAAGTCCTATGGTAACAGAGCTTTTTGAATTTTTGATTGAACACAATTTTGCTCAGATTTCTCTCACTGAAAGGAAAGCTCTTGAGTAGCCATAGAGTAGCCATGCTGTACCCTGGGACCCAGGGCCAGAGAACCCGGGGTTATGCTCTGGCTCAGCATTAGCCACAGGGTAATGATCCACATGACCCTTTATTCCCCAGACAACAGGAGGATAAAGACATCAAAGCTACATCCTGGGGACTGAGTGCTCTACATTGTTCAGGGCACAGTGATAGGAACTCCTCATGGATGTGTGCACTGCTGTGTGCTGAGTCTATCGGCTCTTGACTGTAAGCCCTTCTCACTTCATACTCTCTTGTAAATCTCCTCCTGCATGACAAGTTGGGGCTCATTCTAGAGCGTGTGTTGATAAGCATGCACTTAAATAGGCTTGAGATACATAGGGGACCACCCAAGTTCCCTCTGAACCATAAACAGTTACAAAAATGGTATGTCATCCATATTTCTAAAACCTCAAAGCCATCTTCCAGGCTTAGTAAAAATTAACCTTGAAAGCAAATCAGACAATGAAAACAGTACCTTTTTTTTGTGTTGAACCTGTGGGATGTTGCCAAGTGTCCCAGGCCAGGACTAATTAAGTATGACACCATTGCAGCTCAGAATTTTACAAGGGCTGATAAACTTCAGAGACGGCAGTGACCAGAAACCCCAAAGGAGGAACCCAAGATCCTACTAACTCACTTAAGAATTGAAATTCCTGTCACTGAGGTTTGCCTCTGAGTATCGAAATTATCTTTTGTTCCACAGTTTTCTCCTTTTCACATTTGTGTATAGTTCTCACATATCTTCACTGTGGACGATACTGTGTTGCATAAAAACACGTCCATACATGTATACATTGCACCTAAGCATGTGCCTCTCGTATCATCTCCCCTCCCTTTTCTTACACCTGCCAGTCCCTTGGATCCTCTAGACAGCTTCACTTCTCCTTTCATGCCATATGAACACACATGACCTTATGTGTCCGTATGAAAACCCATGAGCCACAAAGGAAAGACAACGTGATGTCATCTGTTGTTCTGAGACTGGCATCTTTCCAGTTGCATCCATTTCCTGCAAGTGACAAAGCTTCTCTTCTTGTTAGGCCCAGGTTTTAAAATCAGAGGGTCTTATATAAGAATCCACACATCCAGCTATTTTCTTCCCTGTGCCAGAGGTCAATCACAAGGCCTCAATACAAGTTATTTACTTCCAAGCTATACCCCTTGTCTGAAATTTTTATCTTGGGCCAAAAAGAATACGCTCAACATGCCCAATAGTAAGTGAATGTCATTGCAACATTAATCTGCTGAGGCTGAACAGAGAGGTCTGCTCTGCATATAAGCACAGGCTTTCCCATTTCATCCTGACCCTACCATGAGTGTTCAGATCTACAAGCATCTCCACTTCAGTGTCTCTCGAGAGTATACTGAGCATACAACTCACTTGGGGTTCTGTTTAAAAGCAGATTTGCATACAAGAGTCTGCATTTCTTTTTTCTTCTTTTTGTTTGTTTGTTTGTTTTTTGGGTTTGTTTGTTTGTTTGTTTTTTGGTTTTTCAAGACAGGGTTTCTCTGTATAGCCCTGGCTATCCTAGAACTCACTTTGTAGACCAGGCTGGCCTCGAACTCAGAAATCCGCCTGCCTCTGCCTCCCGAGTGCTGGGATAAAAGGCGTGTGCCACCATGCCCGGCTTGTTTTATTTTTATGTGCGTGAATGTTTTGCTTGCATGCGTGTATGTGCCTGCTGCTGACAGAAGTCAGAGGAGAGCCTCAGATTTCCCAGAAGGGAGTTATGGATATTTGTGAGCCACCATGGAGGGCTGGGAACCAAACATAGTTCACTTTCTTTTTTTTTTTAATTAGGTATTTTCCTCATTTACATTTTCAATGCTATCCCAAAGGTCCCCCATACCCACCCCCCAATCCCCTACCCGCCCACTCCCCCTTTTTGGCCCTGGCGTTCCCCTGTACTGGGGCATATAAAGTTTGCAAGTCCAATGGGCCTCTCTTTGCAGTGATGGCCGACTAGGCCATCTTTTGATACATATGCAGCTAGAGTCAAGAGCTCTGGGGTACTGGTTAGTTCATAATGTTGTTCCACCTATAGGGTTGCAGACCCCTTTAGCTCCTTGGGTACTTTCTCTAGCTCCTCCATTGGGAGCCCTGTGATCCATCCAATAGCTGACTGTGAGCATCCTCTACATATGCAGCTAGAGTCAAGAGCTCTGGGGTACTGGTTAGTTCATAATGTTGTTCCACCTATAGGGTTGCAGACCCCTTTAGCTCCTTGGGTACTTTCTCTAGCTCCTCCATTGGGAGCCCTGTGATCCATCCAATAGCTGACTGTGAGCATCCTCTTATGTGTTTGCTAGGCCCCGACCTAGTCTCACAAGAGACAGCTCTATCTGGGTCCTTTCAGCAAAATCTTGCTAGTGTATGCAATGGTGTCAGCGTTTGGAAGCTGAGTCTGGATTTCTAAAAGCAGGTCACAGACACTGAAGATCACTGGGTAGACCTTCCCATGCAGTAGCTGAAGTGTAGAGATTCAGGACTTGCCCAAGGTCACACACTCTGTTACATAGGCACTGGGAGCCAGGTCTTTTGGCATCATCCCTATGCAGTGCCTTGCTACGCTAACTCCTTTTAATTTTACAAGACAAAAAAAAGAGGAAATCCAATGGGAACAATGTAGTATCAAATGTATTAGGACACATTCATGAGTGGGGTCATTTACTTTTACAAATAAACTTGATTGACAAGGATGACATTTAATTACAATTTCCTTACCCTGCTGGTTCAACAGTTCCTACCTCAAATCCAGCCACAGTTTCAGTCCTCACAACTGGTAAGTTTTCTGCTCATTTTGACACTCACTTCTTATCGGGGATAAAATGATGTTGGAATTCTGCCAAGAGAACACAGTTTTACTCCTGGTTCTCCAAGAGTCACTTAGTGGGAATAGACAGGATCCCAGAAGTATACCAGGAGCCTTTACGCAGCCGAGTCAAGACCCCAGGCTCAAGTTCAAGTCTAGTGCTTGCATTCATGTTGGGGCATTCCACAAAGCTTCTCTCACAGCCTGCCAGTGGGTTGCTGCTTCTTATATGCTCTTAGCACTTGGCAATCTGGCCTTCCTACCCAATGAACATTAGAAAAAGGTGAATGGTGGGGTATATGGACAGGTAGGGCTAGCCCCATATTGGCAATGGCAGGGATGCTAGTAGATGCTACAACAGTGATATGGAACAAACATGCCCACTTACTCCACTGTCCTTTGAGATACCTCACTATATCTTGTACTGTATCACAACACAAAGAGAATGGTATTCTTCCTAATGAGTCTTTATCATGCAAGAGGCAGGTTTTATCTCAGGAAAGATTTAGTTTATAGCATCACAGTGTGTGCTTTGAAACTGGATGTTTTAAATTACTCAGACATGAAACAACATTGCTTCATATCAGTTTCCCCAACAACAAAGGCAGATGGCAATAATGATGGGGTTGATTGAGTGTAACTAGAAAAAGAGTGAAAACTTCCCATCAGTTGACTGATGTCCCCTTGTGTTTCATATCAGGCATCACCCCTACTCTGGTAGCAGTAACTCCTTTGCCTGATAAGGGCCTGTGCCCACCACACTGCACAGGTAGGTAGGGTGGTTGCCACAATACTGGGGCTAAAATAAGGGCAGGCTTGAGGGCGGTTGTCATTGCCTTTGAGCAGAGTGGCTCATCAAACCAGATCCAGCACCAGGAACAAGGTGGTAGGAGGATTAGTAGAAAGAAGAGAGCTCCTTAGCCAGGTCAGAGTTTCGAACATCACACACACACACACACACACACACACACACACACACACCGCAGCTTCCAACACACAACACCCCCATACATACATACACATACATACTCCACCTATAACCACTCCAATGGGTAATTTAAATGCTCTTTTTGGTTCTAAGATGCTTGCTTAGCTAAATAACTACTTACATTGCTGCTGAGTCTCTTTGACATTCGTTCACCATCAATGGGGCATCCAGTCTCCATTGTGTTGTTTAATCTAGTGAGATAGATTGCCCACTTATCGTGTTGTATTAAAAAGAGAATTTAACTTGTTCAATGATCCTTTTGACCACAACATAAATATCAATGAAAGGACATTCATTTCATATGTGTATGCATGCAAGTATATGTATATTGTATTTATGTGTATGCAAATGCCTAAGTATGTTCATATGTATAACATATATGTGTGCATGTACACATGCACATGTGCACATGTGTATAGACCACAGAACACTCTCAGATGTCTTCCTCAGAAATACCAACCACTTCTTTACAAACCGGATCTCTCCTTGGCCTGGAGTTCACCAGTTAGACTACCCCAGCTGGCCAGCGAGCCCAGATCCTCCTGTCTTTGTCTTCCCAGTGTCAGGATTAAAAGTGCATACCACCAGGCCTTGACTTTGATATGGGTTCTGGGGATCAAATTCAGGTTCTCATGCTTGGGAGTCATTTCCCAAACACCCAGGTAACAACTCTTGCTCTGGATTTGCTTACAGGTGTGTCTTTAACCTCCACAGAAGGGAAGACCTCCTCTGGTAATGCTCGCTGATGTCATGTCGTTTTGTTTTCCTTCCTGTGAAACATTTCCCCCTTTCTATTAAGCAAATGAACCAAGAATGCCTCTTTCTCTTTGTCTATAGGCACATCTTCAACTTCAACAGAATCAAGACCTCCAAATGGTAAAGTCCCCCACTGTGTTGTTTCTTATTGGTCATGTTGTGTTTAGAAAGTGACCCTACTTAATGATATTGGCCACAAAGTAAAGGCCAATGAGGAGACACAACCAGCATTGCTCTGCTCATTGTAAAACAGCCTGTTCTCTGGGTTTCTACACAGGTGCATCTTCAGTCTCAGCAGAAGAGGAGACGTCCTCTGGTAACATTTCTAGTTTGTATTTCTGAAGTTAAATATACTCGGTGCTTTTAATCTTTCTGTGTGGGGGGAGGTGGTTATAAGTAAGTTTCTTCTTGTTTTTCTTTACTGATACTACTTCAGTGTCAGCAGAAGCAACCTCTCCAACTGGCAAAGTGCCCCATGGTGTTACTGAACTACAGAGATCTGTTCATTTTTAAATTTTATTTTAATTTATTAATGTTCATTTTTAATGTTTATTAGCATGTTTAAATGATACTTGATAATGGACTTCATTTTGACATTTCATACATTTGTACATACTGTATTTTTATCTGATTTACCCCATTATCTTCTCTTGTACCCTCTCACTCCTGATCATCTCCCTCTTCTACTTCCAAGTGGTGTGTGTGTGTGTGTGTGTGTGTGTGTGTGTGTGTGTGTGTGCATTTGTGTGTATGTAAGAACCAATGAGTATAAATTGGGCTACTTATAGGGGTAGAGACAGGGGGTTATTTGCAGGAGCAGTGGCCAGAGCAGTAAAGAAAATATGTCTCCCTCCTAAGCCAACATTTACTGTCAATAACCCCTCAGAGAGGGAAAGGGCTTCATAGGTGCCCCTCTCTGTGACAGAATTATAGTGGGCTCAGTCTTGCTCAAGTCAAGACACAGGAAGTCTGAAGTCTCGAGAGAGCCATAGGCACACCACGCCTAGAAGGTGGCATGACAAAATCACTGTGACCCTTTATGTAGAACTTACGTTCTGTTTTCAAGCTTCCTTTTTCCTTCAGATGCAGTACGAGTTGTTATTTATAACTAGCCACAAACTTAAATGAAACTCACAAGCAACCTAGCTCCTCTTCAGCAATGGTCCCTGAGCTTGGTTGGAGGGGATGACATGGTCCTGCTTAGAGCTGAACCTTTAAGTCAGTTGTTATTAACATTTTGAACATTTATGAATCTCTGCAGTATCCACTACCCACAGCAAAAAGAAGCTTTTCTGACCAAAGCAGAAGCTACCACCAATCTACAGTCATAAACAATTATTTAGATGTCAACTTAACAGCCATATAAATTCTATTTAGTAAAATAGCATCAGTACCTCTCCCACCAGACCTATCACCTCCTATACCATGGACTTTTGACCAGGATTACAGAACTAGACTCCTAGAGGGCATTCTCAAATCCAAGCAGAAAAGAATTGGTTATACCTACCCTATACACCAACGGGTGCATCTCACCTGGCAAATCAAAAATAAAACATGCCAAGTTCAGGAAGACTGTTGGTGGCACGGCTTCCCCAACAGTCTGAATAATACCATCCAGCACAGTGACAGCTAGCCAGCAAGAAGAAAGCTTACATCTCAGTCCCACCCTGATTTCTGTAGACCCAGCAAGCAAAGCATGTGGTGTCTCCAGCAGCAGAGATGGATTCCTTATTTGTCATGTCATATTTAGAAAATTAATCTGCTGAATGATCATATGAACTACAAAGCAAGGATCAATTAAAAAAACACTCATTTCAAAGCTTCCTGTCTCTGGGTTTGTACACAGATTCATCGTCAACCTCAGAAGAGGAGGAAACATCTTCAGGTAATGTTTTCTGAGTATCACATTTCTTTAATACAATCAGAGATTTTCTTCTTTCTTTTTGGCAACTGACCCTCGATGTTTCTTCTACTTTTCATTCATATGCATGCCTTCAAGTTCAGAAAAGGTGACTTCTTCAGCTGGTAAAGTTTCATAGTGTCATTTAACTGATGAGATAATATCCTTATTCGTCATGTTGTATTTGGAGAATGAGCCTATTTAAGGCGCATATTGACTACAAGGCAAAGATCAATGAAAGACGATCATTTTTTTCTGAATGCATGCATGTGTGTTCACATGTGAAGGTGCATGTGTATGTGGAGACAGGAGAAGAAATATCACACACTTCCTTTGGGACAGGCCTTTCATTAGCCCGGAGCTCACTAGTTAGGCTAGAGCGATTGGCCAGTAAGTCGCATGGAGCCTCGTATCTCTGTCTCCCCAGTGCTGAGATTACAAGCACACACTGGCATTCCCAGCACTTTTTACAAAACTTCTGGGAATTGAGCTCAGGTTCACCAGCTGGGTCATTCTTCCAGCCTAGGACACTGATTTTAAAGCATCTGATCTTTTTTCTGGATTTATACGCAGGTGTATCTTCGTCAGTGGAAGCGACCTCCTCTGGTAATGTTTTCTCCATCAATTTAAATGCGATGAGAGCCTTTCTTCCTTCTAGTTGGTAAACAATCTGGATGTGCCTCTTTTTATCTCTGTCTGTAGGCATTTCTTCACCCTCAGCAGACACAAGTTCTTCACACGGTAAAGGCCCACATTGTGCTGCTTAGCCAATGAGATGAGTCTCTTATTTGTCATGCTGTATTAGACAGTGAACCCACTTAGTGGTCACTCTGACCACAAGGTAAAGATAGTGAAAACACCCAAGTATTGCTGCACCTATGTTAGAGCATCTTGTTCTCTGGGTTTACACACAGATGCATCTTCGGCCTCAGCAGAAGAGATATCCTCTGGTAATGGCTTTTTGGGTTTTGTTTGTTTGTTTGACTGTCAAGTTTCTTACTAAATGATCAGAGCTCTTTTTCTTTCTGTTTGGAAAGTGGCCACACAGACATGTCTTCTTCTTTTTGTTTATAGATATGTCTTCATCCTCAGCAGAAGGGACGAGTGGAGAGCCAACTGGTAAGGTCCTTCACGGTATTGTATTTTAACTAATGAAATGTAGGGTTTGTCTTTGAGGAATTTTATTATCACATATTAATTATACGTAAAAGGTTTAATTATGACATGATCATACATGTATATACTGTAGTGACCCTCATCACGCCCTCCTGGTCCCTCACACTCTCTAATTTTGTTTCTCTTCCCAGCTTGGCCATCTTCTATTCTCATATCTTTATTTCATGAACTAATCAGTTTAATTAAGTTATTAGGAGTTCCCCAGCAGGGTGTTATTTGTAAGATTGTTGGCAACTTACCAGGGCTACACCACTGAAGAAACTGTCTTTCTCTCCCATTCACTCTCTATCGACCCTCAGGGAGGGGTGAGGTCTCCTCCCTTCTCCATGATGGGATGACGATGAGGCTGAGCTTATGCTTGTCCAGTGCAGATAATCACAGCTGCCGAGAGTTCAGGAGCCCACCGGCCACATCCACCACACTCCACCTTTCACTCATCCTCACATGCTTCCCTTGCCATCCTCTCTCTCATTGTGATATGCCCTGACACTCGGAAAGGGTGATCCAGAGGCCCCATTCCATGGTGACTCGCTATGAGAACTTTGACCAGTTATGAGTTTCTTCAGGAGCCATCAACCCCTGCAAGGGGAGCGCTTCTCTGATCAAAGCTGACAGCTGTACTAATCTGTGGGTGTAAATATAAACATTTCAAAGAAAAATTGACAGGCACACCACATTCCCTTAGAAAATCAGCAGAAATATCTTCCCCACTGAGACATTTCACATCTCCAGGGCAGGTTTTCAGTGCCACACAAAAATTGCCTCCATGAGAATAAGTTTGACTCTACCTAGGAAGGAGTTGGCTACTTCCAGTTATGTGACTCCTGTGCCAGTGGGCTTCTCTGGCCTGAAAGGTCAGTATTATAGCCTGCAGGGCTCACAGCTGAGACGTGTTGCTGATGACAGTTCTTTCCCAGGAATCTGCACAGTACCTTCCAAGACTGTGAGAGCTAGCCAGTGGGGAGAAAGCTTCCAGCTCAGTTTCAGCTTCATATCTGCCTGTCCTGCCAGCAGACTGTGTGCTATCTTCAGCAACAAAGATGGTTTTCCTATTTGTGATGTTGTACTTAGAATAATCACATTGACCACAAAATAAATATCAGAGAAAGCTACCCACTTTAAAGCATCTCATTTTCTGGGTTTATACACAGATGCATCTTCAACCTCAGTGGATACCTCCTCTGGTAATGTGTTTTGACTGCCAAATTTATTAAACATAGTCAGAGCTTTTCCTCTTTCCTTTTGGTAAAGGAATCCAGGTACATCTCCTCCTCTCTTATCTACAGCTATTTCTTCAGCAAAAGTAAGATCTTCAACTGGTTAGTCCCCTATTGTGATGATACATACATACATATGGGTGTGTGTGCACATACATGTTCATGTATTGTTCAGGTGTTCTTGTGCCTATGTATACACATATGTAAAGGCGGGTCTCTCATTTGGCCTGGAGCTCACTAATTAGGCTAGAGTGCTGGCCATAGGCACAGGGTTCCTCTTGTCTCTGCTTTCCCAGTGTTGGGGTCACAAGCACACACAACTCCAGGCAGTTTAACATGGGTTCTGGGAAAGGATCCCAGATTCACAAGTTTTAAGGCAAGTGACTTTACCTACCGAGTCATGCACTCAGCCTATGATGCTAATTTTATAAATTCTCGTTTTCTGGCTCTCTACCCAGATGTGTCTTCAGGCTCTGCAGAAGATAGCTCCTCAGGTAATGTTTTCTGCCTGTCATGGTTTTTAAGTTAGACAAATGACAGCCTTTTTTCTTTCTGTTTGGCAAATTATCTAAATTTATATTTCTCTTGGTTTATAGACATTTCTTCATCCTCAGCAGAATCGGGGTCTCCAACTGGTAATGTCCCCAATATTCTGTATAGCTAAATTAAATTAATTTATAAGTCATGTTGTAATTTAGACCATGAGTCTATTTAATAATTACATTGACTGGTGGGTGGGTGGGTGGAGGAGCACCCTCATAGAAGCAGGGAGAGGGAGGATGGGAGAAGGGGTTTCCAGAGGGGAAACCAGGAAAGGGGATAACATTTGAAATGTAAATAAATAAAATATCCAATGAAAAAAAATAATAAGTACATTGACCATAAAATAAAGCCCAATGACAAGAAACTCATCTTCCATACATTCATGGATGTTGTGTTTGTGTGAAAAACGTGAACACCTTTCTTGTGTGTGTATGTGTGTGTGTGTGTGTGTGTGTGTGTGTGAGAGAGAGAGAGAGAGAGAGAGAGAGAGAGCTTAGAGGACAACCTCAGATGTTATCTCCAGGAATGTTTGTCCACTTCCTTTGAGATAGAGTCTCCCATTGGCCCAGAGCTCACTACCTAGTCTAGAGTGGCTGAACACAGAGCTATAGGGATCCTCCTTGCTCTGTCTCCTCTGTGCTGGGAACAGAGTGCACACCACCACTCCCTGCGTTTTTATATGGACTCCACAAGTTGATCTCAGGTTCACATATCTGTAAGGTAAGCACTTTACCTACCGAGCCATCCTCCCAATTGAATATACGAATTTTAAGGCATAATATTTTCTGGGTTTATACATAGTTGCATCTTCACCAGCAGAAGATCCTTCATCTGTAAATTTTCTGCCCGTCATAGGTCTTAGATACAGTGAAAGCTTTTACTCTTCCTACTTGGCAAATGACCTGGCCACGCCTCTTCTTTCTTTGTCTATAGGCGTTTCTTCAGCCTCGGCAGAAGCAGGCTCTCCAAATGGTAAAACCCCTCATTGTGCTTCTTAACTAGTGAAGAAGGTCCTCATTTGCTGTGGTATTTTTAGACAGTAAACTTACTTAATATTCACATTCATCCCAAAGTAAAGTGGGTGAAAACTACCCCCAACATCACTACTCATTTCAAAGCATCCTGTTGTCTGGAGTCACACCCAGATTCGTCCTGCATCACTGCAGAGAGCATCTCCTCCGGTGATCTTTTCAGCTCATTGCATTTCTTGAGTGGAACACAATCGTAGTCTTTCTGGGTTTTGTTTGGAAAGTGATTGTACATCCATTTCTTCTTCTCTGTGATCATAGACATGTCTTCAACCTCAACCGAAGGGAAGAGTAGAGAGCCAAGTGGTAAAGTCCTTCACTGTGTTGTTTAAACAATGAAATGCTTTTTTAAGATCTTAGTTATATGTTATATAACTTAATACTTGTTAAAAAAAAATCTTAGTTATATATACATACATGCACATGTATATGCTATACACATGAGTGTGGGTACCCAAGGTTACCAGAGACTTTGGATCCAACTAGAGCTGGAGTTACAGATGGCTGTGAGCCACCAATGTGAGTGCTGGAACGTGAACTTGAGTCCTCTGGAAGAACAGCAAGCAGTCTTAACCACAGAGCAATCTCTCCCTTTAAAAAAAAAACATTTAATTATACAGAATAGTGAATTTCATTATGAAACGTTCATAGAGTACATAACATATTTTGATGGTATGCACTCCCCGTGCTCCCTCTGCTCCTCCTCACACTACTCCTAACCCTGTTTCTCTTCCCAGTTCCTCTTCTACTTTGGTGCTTTCCATTTTATGGACCCATGAGTTGATTTGGGTGACTGGAGAAGTATAGTCGAGGAGTTCTTTCTGAAAGCATTGGCACCTTAGCCGTGGCTATGCCACTGAATACATGTCTCCCCCTCCCACTGCAATCAGTTATTGTATGGACCCTTAGGGAGTGGCAGGCTTCGTAGGTCTCTCCCACTTCCATGACCATGTATAGGCTCAACCTTGGGGAAGTGGTGTGTAGGTAATTACAGTGGCAGAGAGGCCACAGTGCAATTATATCACTCCATACCCGCCCCTTCCTCCAGCTTTTACACTTGATTTATTTTTAAAGTGTTTAATATGTTCTTTATAATGAAGTACAAGTCATTAGAGCTAGACAAACTTCAATGAAATTCATGATAAACCTACTTACTACTACATGATATCCCCTAATCTTAGCCCATTTAAAGCTGTGTTCAAGCCATCAATCATCATTTAGATCAGTTATAAGTCTATATAGTAAATAGTACCCGTTGCCCAAAGAAACTCCTGAGACCAAAGCTAAACCCAGGACTAATCTAAGCACAATTACTTAGATGTCTATTTGACAGCCATGTCACATCGATTTAGCAAAACAACAAACATAGTTTTGCCACTAGAGCCTAGGGTACCATGAACTTTTGACCGGGTTTTAATACAAAACTTCTATGGAGTAGCCTTACATTCAGTTAGAAAAGAGTTAGTCACACCTCCAACAGTCACACTTCTCTTACACCAGTGGGCATATATGGCCTGAACGGTCAGTACTGTAGCCTGCAGGGCTCACAGCCGAGACGTGTTGCTGATGATGAATTTGCACAGTACCTTCTGACCCTGTGAGAGCTAGCCAGTGGGGGGAAAGCTTCCAGCTCAGTTCCAGCTTCATTTCTGCCTATCCTGCCAGCAGACTGTGTGCTATCTTCAGCAACAGAGTTTTCCTGTTTGCCATGTTGTATTTAGAAAATTAATCTACTTAAGTCATATTGACCACAATGCAAAGATCAGCAAAGACAGTCATCTTTTAAATCATCCTGTTCTCTGGGTTACACACAGATGCATCTTTAGCCTCGGCGGAGGAGACCTCTTCAGGTAATGTTTTCATCCCGTCACTTCCATTAATTTAAATACAACCACACCTTTTCCTCTTTAGAGAAACAGGCTAAGCATGCCCCTTCCCCTATGGATTTATAGCTGTTTCTTCAAGTTCAACAGAAGCAAGCTCTTCACCTGGTAGACTCCCTCTTTGTGCTGCTTACATATTCAGCTAGTTTGTTGTGCTTAAAAAATAACTCTAGTTAATGATTGCCTTGTCAAAAGATTAAAAAAGCAAAAATACCCAGTGCATGTGTGTGCGTGTGCGTGTGCATATGTATGCACACGTTCCTGTGTGATAGTGCATATGCCTGTTCAGGGTTCCTGGTACCCGTGTGGATGAGGATGTGGACGGTGAAAACAATGTTGAGCATCAACCTCAGTAGCATCATCCATCCCCTTTGAGACAGGGCTTCTCATTGGCCCGGCTACAGTGACTGGCCACAGGCAAGGGGTTCCTTTTGTCTCTGCCTTCCCAGTCCTGGGGTCACAAGCACACACAACTCCAGGCATTGTTATGTGAGTTCTAGGGATGGATTCAAGATTCACAAGTTTTCAGTGCAAGTGCTTTACCTGCTGAGCTCAGCCCACGATGCTAATTTTACAACTCCCCATTTCCTGGTTTTATACACAGATGCATCTTCAGGCTCTGCAGAAGATAGCGCCTCTGGTAATGTTTTCTACCTGTCATATTTTTAACATAACAAATGACATCCCTTTTTTTCCTGTTTTGCGAACTATATAAATATATATTTCTCTTTGTGTATAGATAGTTCTTCAGCCTCAGCAGAAGCAAGTTCTCCAAGTGGTAAAGCCCCCTATCATGCTGCTTAACGAATGAAGCAAATTCCTTATTGTTTGTGTTTTATTTGGACGGTAAACGTATTTAAATAACCACACTAATCACAAAGTAAAGTGAGTGAAAACTACCCCCAACATCACTCTACTCAAAGCATCCTGTTGTCTGGGGTCACACACAGATCCGACCTGCATCACCGCAAAGAGCATCTCCTCTGGTGATCTTTTCAACCCATTACATTTCTTAAGTGGAACACAATCATAGTCTTTCAGCTGTCTGTTTGGAAAGTGATCCTCCATTCATTTCTTCTTCTCTATGCTCACAGATATGTCTTCAACCTCAACAGAAAGGAGTGGGGAGTCAAGTGGTAAGGTCTTCCATGTGTTGTTTTAACTAATGAGAAGCGCTTTTTGTCTTAGCACATCTTAACTATGCCTAATACTGAGTCTTGTGGTGACCATTTCACACTGTGTGCAGTGTGTTTTGATTACATTCACCTCTGTTACCTCCCCTGTGCCCTCACACCCTTACCAACTCTGTTCCTCTTCCTAGCTAGGCCCTCTTCTAATTTCATGTCTTTACTTTATGAGCTAATCCGTTTAATTAAGATTACTTAGCAAAGCAGAGGTGAGGGCTTATTTATAAGAACACAGACAACTTATCAATGGCTACCACGCTGATGAAAGCCCCTCCCCCTCACTTTCCCTCCACATCATCAACTGCCTTAGGGAGAAGCTAGGCCTCAAGCTCCCCTTCTTTCCATGATAAGATGGTGATGAGTCCACTCTTGTGCAAGTCTTGTGCCAATAATTACAGCTGCTGAGAGTCAAGGGTGCAACATCTATCTTGTGTCCCGCAGACAATGTTCTAGAACATTCTAGGATTTCCACCTGTTGTTATATTCTTTCTACTCTCTCTTTCATGCTGTTTCCTGAGACCTGGAAGAGGTAATACTGATGTCTTAATTGGGGCTGAGCACAAAAGTCACTTATTCTCAACACTTTGGCCAGCTGTGGGTCTGAAATAACCACAAACCCTTGCCAAAACAAGCTGTTCTGGTCAAACCCGGCAGCAACAGTAACCTATGGGCATAACCGTAAGTATTTATTTGGCAGGCACATTGTGCCCACTCAGCAAGACAGCTGCAGAGCCTTCTCCACTAGGGCTCATCACCTCCTCAGACCAGGTTTGCAATACTAGATATACACCCCCTTCCTTAGCAAGAACTTCAAATCCAGTCAGAAAGCAGAACAATCGCACTCCTCTTGCAGCTGTGAGCACATCGTATGTAGCGTGTTAGTAGTACAGTATTAGAGCGTCACAGCTGAGGGAGACGATTTATGGAAATTCCCTCTGAGCGATCTGGGTAGAACCTTCCAGCACTGTGAAAACCAGCCAGCAGAGAGAAAGCTTCCAGCGTGGTCCAGGCTTTATTTCCTCATGTTCTGCAACCCAGGAACCTGTGCCTCCATTAACATATATACGTTTCTTATTTGTCATATTGTATTTAGGAAAGGAACCTACTTAATGGTTGTATTAGCCACTAACCAAAGATCAATGAAAAGATACCCATTTTTAATCCTGTTTTCTGTGTTTTTTCACAGATGCATCTTCAACCTCTGCAGAAAAGACCTCTTCGGGTAATACTTCCTATCACATTTCTCAAGTAAAACACAATTTCAGCCTTTGCTCAAGTTGGCAAATGCACACCCGTTGTGTGTCTGCTTTCTGTCTCTAGATACATCTTCAACCTCAGCAGAATCGAGCTCTGCAACTGGTAAGTCCTCTGCTCTGATGATTAATATACTGAGCTGAGCTGCTTGGGTGTCGTGTTAAACTTAGAAAAGGAGCTTGTTTACTGACCACTTTGACATCGAATACAAATCAGTGAGTTTTTTTTTTTAAGTGCCACTTCTCTGTGTTTCTACACAGACACATCTTCAACCTCGGCAGAAGACTCGGGCTCCTCTGGTAATGATTTCTGATATTTTCTTTCTTTCTTTCTTTCTTTCTTTCTTTCTTTCTTTCTTTCTTTCTTTCTTTCTTTCTTTCTTTCCTTCTCTCTCTCTCTCTCTCTTTCTCTCTCTCTCTCTCTCTTTCTTTCCTTCCTTCCTTTTTTCTTTCTTTCTTTCTCTCCTTCTTTCTTTCTTCCTTCCTTCTTCCTTCCTTTCTTTCTTTCTTTCTTTCTTTCTTTCTTTCCTTCTTTCTTTCTAAACCATAATTTGTTTTAGTTGCTTTTTTAATGAGCAAACATAATGAATAGTTTTAGTGCATTGTTTTTATATACACTTTGTTGTTTGTTTTCTCTCTCACACACACACACACACACACACACATACTGCATATTTGTAACATTCTATTTCTAGTAACCCCCTTCTGTTTTGTCACATATGTTCTATTTCCCTCTCCTTTCTTAAAATCTCCTTTTCTCCTTCCACGGCCCCTCTCTGTTTCTTGACATATCTCCACACTGATATATATCTATGATCTGCATATGATAGAGAATGTGGTATTTGTCTTTCTGATTTTGTTACTTCATGTAATATAATAATTTCCAGTTGCATCAATATTCTTACAGAGTTCGTAATTTAAATTTTCTTTACAGATAAATAAGACTCCAGTGTGTGTGTGTGTGTGTGTGTGCGCGTGTGTGTGTCTATGTCTGTGTGTCTGTGTGTATTACATTTTCATTACCCATGCATCTGGTGATGAACAGCTAGCTACTTTGATATGGTAACAATAAACATCATTCTGCCAATGTCTCTGTGGCAGGACTTAGATTCCTTTGGGCACACACTCACATTAGCAGCTGGGTCAGATGGTAATCCTAATTTAGTTTTATGAGAAACAACCACGTGATCTTTATGGTGACTCTAACTGTTTACACTTCCACCAGCAGTGGATATGTGGAGTACCCCCACATTTTCATGACATGATCATCTGGTCATTTAATTTCTTAATGGTAGCCACTCTGAGTGGGTTAAGAGGGAAGTAGGCTACTTTTTAAAACTTTGTGTATGAGACTGTGTGTAAGTATGTGCACACATGAATGCAGGTGCTCTCTGAGTCTGGAAGAGGGCGTTAGACCACCAGGAGCACACAAACAGTTATCCCTGTGATGTGAGTGCCTGAGTCTTCTGCAGGAACAGCACTTGTTCTAACCACTGAGCTAGTCCTGGAAGTATCTTACCCTGCATTTTCCTGATGGGCTAGGGATGTTGAACAACTTCAAAAATGCTGACCATTTATGTTTCTTTTCTTTGCAAACTGTCTATTCCATCCACCAGTCCCGACATTGAATGGCAGTTTTAGGATTTAGGGATTTAATTTTTGCAGTTCTTGTGTATTCCAGATAATAACCACCTATCTGAATGATAGCTGGAAGAGATTTCCTCCCACTTCGTAGGCAGTGTGTTTACTCTGTTGATGGCTTCTTTTGCTGTGCAGAAGATTTTAAGTTTCATGTACTCACATTTTTCAATTATTTAATTTATTTACTCTGCTAATGGAGTCTATCTAGAAACGTTTTGCCTAGTTCTGTATCTTTAAACGGAATTTTCTTACCTTGTGAGTGAGATGCACAAAGCTGATTTCATTCTTCTATAGATACCCAACGTGTTGACCAGGCTTTCCTCCCTGTTGCATGTTATTTTCTGACCCCAAAGATTAGGGCTTTATTTAGCAAGCCTTTTCTCATTGTACAGAGAGTAAAAGTGTTGTTACAACCTTATGGGAGCCACAGATCACTCACCAATCATAGCTATCCATATGTCATCAAGAGATGTACATGAAAAATTAACAACCTTAACAATCTTGCTGGAGCAAAGTTCCCAAGATTGGTAATGGAGGATACCAATGGGAAAGGAAGTGGAAAAAGGCAGACTGTCACAGGAACCACTCTTGACTCTTTGGGCAGGTGGGTCTCCTAGGCTTCATTTCACAGCTACCCTTTTGTAAACAGCTACCAAAGCTACAAACAATGCCACCAATACTGAACAAATGGTTCTGGTTTTGGAAGTTGTTTGGGGTATTAATACTCTTCTCCTTCATCATCGGTTTCTCTCTTCTCTTCTTCCGCTCTCCCTCTCTTCCTCTGTCCCTCCCTTTCTCTCTCCCTCCCGCCCCCTCTCTCTCCCTCCCCCCTCCTGCTCTCTTCCTCATCTTCATCAACTTCTCCATCATGTCCAAATTATTCTTATTTACCAATGACTTCATTTTTTGTGATCTTCTCCTTCCAAATCTTCATCCTCTTCTTCATCAACTTCTTCCTTTTTGTCTTTGTCTTCCCCGTCTCCATCTGCTCCCCCTCTCTTTTTCATCCTAGCATCAACCTCTGTGTCTGAATCAGGGACTTCCTGTTTCTCTTGGTGACGATCAGCTGGGGCTGGAGCTTGAGGACAGTCTCTTGGTAAACATTTGGGTCAGTGTCATCCCAGTCAACAGATCCAAATCTTTTAGATCACCCAAGGTTTTCAGAGGTCCCAAGGTGCTGGTGTCTTTCCATGTTCTGTTACTTAGACCATGGGATTTAAAAGTGCCTTTCTCAGTACATCCACACCTCCAGATATGTCTATGAACTCAAACTTTTTTTATTTAAGTATCATGAAGAGACTTGAACATGACATCTACCCTACACTAATTAAAATTAGGAACAAGTTCACAAATTCTGCTGCTGACCTCTCAAGTTTCCCAATATTTGATTTTCAGTCAACTAAGACAAGTGCTCCAACAGCTGGTTCCTCAGGTTCTGGTGGATCCCTTTTTCTCCCTGTCTTCAAATTTAACTTTCCACTGTGGGAGGTGGGATGGAAGAGGTGTCCTGACTGTGTCATGAGGGCTGTGGAAGGAGTTGGCCGACAGCACAGTCAGGAACAGCATAGGGCCTGCAATGCCCCTGTGCTGATGAACATGACCATGGGATTCCTTCTCCTATCCCATGTACTCTTAGGCTTCATCTATTTGAAGTTAAAGTTATATTGGTTAATTTTTCTGCTTTATGTATTTGGAACTGTATTATTGTTTCAGCTTGTTGTAGATCCCTGACATTCATTCTTCTGCTTGGTCTTGTTTATTGGTGATGCCTTTTGTAGACCCCTGAAACTTCTGCTTGGTCTTGTCTATCAGTGTTGACTGACTCATCTGGAATGTTCACTTGCTCTTCCAGTGTTAGTCCTATGAAGAGTTCACTGGCCACGAGGTCAGCATCAACGGCAGTGTTCCAGATTGGTGCCAGCATCAGGCAGACCAGCTCTGTTCTCTGCTTCAGTCCACACTCCATTCACAATTAACCTGGCCTTCCATAGTACAATCTGTGGGAGATGTTCTCAGGGCAATACAGCTAACAATGGATAGTGGGTCAGAGAGTTGTCCGGAGCTGTTGTAGCACACCATGTTCTCCTCTTAAATTATGTTCACACATACACAACACAGCTTCTGGTTTCCCATCATACCCAGAAGTCCATTTCTTAAACACAAGGAGAGCATTTCCCTTCCTATTTGGCAAACGATCTAGCTATGTCTCTTCTTTTTGTCTCTAGATACTTCGTCAACCTCAGCAGAAGCAAGCCCTCCACACGGCAAGTCTCCATTGTGCTATTTAAACTAAAGGAACTTCTTATTTATTAGGTGTATTTTGAAAGTGAGCCAGCTTAATGATCAAATTGACCACAAAGTAAAGAAGGTGGAAAATGCTCTCCATGCCATTTAGTAGAAGTTAGAGCATCCTCTCCTTTGGTTTACACACAGATGCACACTCAGATGCAACAGGGAAGATGTCTGCTAACCTATTACATTTTTAACGTTAAGCAGTCAGGGCTTTTCTGCTTACCTTTGGCAAATGAAACTAGCTTTGTCTCTTCTGCTCTTTGCCTACAGATATTTCTTCAACCTCAGCAAAACTGACCTCTCCAAGTGGTGAGTCCCCATTGTTGCCTTTGAAAGTACATAATGAGTTTTTGTTTGTCAGGTTCTACTTATAAAATGAGCTTTTTAATGGTCACATTAGGCATCAGATAAAAACCAACACAAGTATAGTCATCTAAAGTAGCCTCTTCTCTGGTTTACACACAGGTGCAGCTGAGAAGATGGCTGGTAATCTTTGTAGCCTGTCACATTTCCTAACTCATACACAACTTCAGCTTTTGCTCTTTCAGTTTGGGAAGTAAGCCTCTGTGTTTAGGACTTTGTTTACAACATAAGCCTGATGACCACAGAGACCCTGCATCCTTTCCATAGAGGCAGTATTCAGATTTCCTTCACTCGGCCATAGACAACAGTGTAGCCCTTCCACTGCTGGTGCCTTCTGCCCACATGCTGATATGCATCAAGTGAACCTGAGGAAGACTAGGACAGAGGATCCACATCTCATTTGTTGGTTGTGTGGTTTCCAGTCATGCTTCTACACACACACACACACACACACACACACACACACACACGATTGTGACAGTAATTCTCTTTATTTGTTCTTTTGTTTTATACCATGCTGTTGGTTAAAGCAAACCATTCTTCTCGATTTCCCAATGTCAGATGAGGCCCCTTCTTCCCTAGGCATGTTCCTTGCAGCTCCTGGGGAAACACTTTCTGAGCATCGTCAGTCCAACAAAAATTAACAGGCCAGGAGATGGGAAAAGAGAGGGACTAGGTGTCAAGAGAGGCCAGTTAGGTCCCCTGTGGCACAGAAGACCTCTACTGGTTGTGACACTGAATGCTGGGATGGCAGGTAGATGCTGGAGACAGGATGAGCAGGCTAATGGAGCCTCAGATGCAAAGCCAGGAGGAAAATGTAGAAATGATCTCTTTCTTCTTGAGAAGGAGTCTCAGAGAAGAAACACATTTGCTTAAGATCCCAGAGCCAGTGCAAGACAAAACTAGGTATAGAAACTCTCATCAAAGGTCTTTCCAATGCCCAGGGCTTATGGGGAAGACTCCAATTCTGGTGACATTTCTGTCTTCAGTAACAAGCCTCTGCAACTCACTTAGTTATTCAATTTCAAGTCCTGGTTACTTTTAAAACGTCCAGGTTTGAAACCTGGTGTCTTAGGGTTTTACTGCTGTGAACAGACACCATGACCAAGGCAACTCTTATAAAGGACAGCATTTAATTGGGGGCTGGCTTACAGGTTCAGAGGTTCAGTCCAGTATCATCAAGGTGGGAGTGTAGCAGCATCCAGGCAAATGTGGGGCTGGGGGATCCAAGAGTTCTGCATCTTCATCCAAAGGCAGACAGGAGAAGACTAGTTTCCAGGCAGCTAGGAGGAGGGTCTCAAAACCCACCCCCACAGTGACACACTTCCTCCAGCAAGGCTACACATACTCTCCAATAAGGCCACACCTGGATCATTCATATTCAAACCACTGAACTTGGCTAATACATCCTTTCCAGAAGCAGTTAAGATGGCTTCCCCCCTCCTTGGTCCTCTCTCTTCCTGCCTCCATCCTTTCTTTCTTTATCTACCTATTTCCCTCTCCCAGTCATGACTGCATTTTTGCCAAAAGGATCACTCACTTTTCATTCTCACTTGCTCTTGAAATCACATTCAGTGGGCTTTTGTTTGCAGACTGGGTTGTCACATATTACCCATCTTACACTGTGTTGTTACAAAGTCCCCATCTTACACAGGGGGCACACATGTGATCTACTTCCTCTGTGAGAACATGGCAGTCTAAAATCACTTCCCATTACAACAGAAACTGCTTCTCAGAAAGGAAGGATGGTACAGTGGCAATTAACCCTTACCTTCCTTCTTTTCTAATACCCACCCTGAGCCCAGCACAAATACAACTCCTACAGCGTATGCTGCCAAAATGCACAATAGCTGGAAAGAACATGGCCCTGGGACTTGAAGGTTTGACCTGTGAATGACCTGGTCCTTTTATATAGTTCCTCTGAGTCTCCATTTTTTCAATCCTAAATCAGTGATAAAACTTTCTCAGAATAGCTTTTGTAAGAATTGGGGGTGCAGGGCTGGAGAGATGGTTAAGAGCATTGGCTGCTCTTCCAGAGGTCCTGAGTTCAATTCCCAGCAACCACATGGTGGCTCACAACCATCTGTAATGGAATCCGATGCCGCCTTCTGATATGTCTGAAGACAGTGACCTTGTACTCACATATGGAAAATAAATAAATAAATCTTTTTTAAAAATTGGGGGGGGGGGTGTAGATTGTCATGTTGCACGCTGTGGATGTGCAACTTGGGAGTGTTCTTAAGCCATGTTCCACACACCAGCTTCTCACACACCCTGGCATGCCTACATGTGGGAACACACATGAAAAGTGCACACTGCTATGGAAGGCTTGCTGCTGTAGACCTGAAGTCTACTGTAGAATCTCAGTGAAGCCACATTTTAACCCCTTCTTCTCACAACTTTTTTTTTTTCAGCCACAGTTCCAACTTTGACAAAAGTGACTCCATCGCCTGGTAATGATCACTGTGCTTGCTGTTGGAGAAAGCTCCGTTCTCTCAGTTGCTACCACAGTTCGTCTCACCAGCTGTTGCTAGTTTTTCCCCCTGGCTTCCCTCTGTAGAGTTTAATGTATTGTTCCATCTTTCTTACCTAAACTGGCACCTAAGGAATATGATCAACTTCCTGCCCTTTATTCTCAGCCCTTATAAAAATGTTGCCTAATGCCAGGTACGGTGACACACATCTTTGATCACTCAGAAGGTAGAGGCACATGAGTTTCTGTGAGTTTGAGTCAGCCTAGTCTATATATATATGTATATATATATATATATATATGAAGTCCCAGGGCCCAGCCAGGGCTAAGTAGTGAGACCATGTCTCATAAAAAATAAATGGAATGGTTTTTATTTTTTTTCTTTAAAAAAATAAGCATATGAGGCTCTTTTTTGAGCATTCAACAAATTACACTCCTGGAGAATAAACAAAACATAACAATATTTGTCACATTTTGATGCCAAGAAGGAAATGTATTCCTGCACTCAAGCCAATGGCGTGGAGTCTGAAATAACCACAAGCTGGAAGCTCTCTGGCTCGCAGCTGGACCTTGAGCCTGTCTGTGCAGGGCCGCACTTGCAAAGCTCTAACCTTTTTACGTGGATGATGCATTTCCCTCTTTCCCCGGTAGTTGTTGTTTCTTTCCACTCACCAGAATGATAAGGTGTCCACTGATTGGTTAGGATCATATTTCCCTTTCGCCCCTTACAGCATCTTACACCCCTCCACCCCTTCTGCCCCTCCAGCTGTGGGCAGATTACATGCCAACATATACATGGTGTGGATCACGCACTTGTGTAATTCAGCTCCAGGCTCTCGCTCAGAAGCTACCCATGTGTATTCATGAGTCGCACTTTTGTCTTCCTGCTGTTTGATGGAATCCAGGACCTTACTCTTTCCTCTGAGCTGCGTCTTCAGCCCCTTCTCAGAGCTACACAAGTATCCCACTTTCAGCGTTAGCATAGCAACTAGGCCAGCAGAGGGCAGCTGTCCTAGACCATCATACCATAGTCAGAACTACAGATTTAATATTCACTAAGGCTTTTCCTTCGGGCCAAACAGCCCAGTGCTAGTTATTACAAAGGCAAACCACCTGGTACCTATCCGTGAGTGCAGACCCTCCAGTGTAGTACAGTCACGCCTCCCACAAGGATATCTCAGTCAACAATGGGTCCTATGCAATCCATGTACAGCAATGGCTCTTAGACTGTTCCCTACTGACTCCACAGCCAGCCTTTTGTGTGTAACACAACAAAGTCTCCCAACAGCACAGTTCTCAAAATGGGTCTTCCTGGGTAAGCAGGACGGTTGTGCAGGTCTTGCTTTTTATCATTTTTCTATTCGAAATTTCATGTTTTTGAAGTATTTATATGCAGTAGTGCACGTGACAAAATCTACCCATTGCCTGGTGGATGAGCCCTGAGGTTATTTCCAGTATAAGACCCAGGTGGAGAATTCCGTGGTGCTAAGATCTGTGTATAATGATTGAACAGCTAAATTACATAAGACAGTTTTGTTCTTAAAGTGTTATCTCTGAAGAATAGTAGGACTTTCGAAGGGTGTGCTTTGATGAATCAGGGCAATGCCTCTATTTAATGCCACTGTTTACAAAGATTTGGGCATGGGGTTGGGGATGGGGGTGGCTTTTGTTGGATTAGCTTCTGTCTGGTTTTGCTTGTTTTGTATTTTATTTTAAGATGTTAGATATTTGGCCATTCCTTTTGAGCTAAGGGTAAAAGCCTTCTTTAGAGAAGGCTTTTGCTGCAAGTAACAACCCCGAATAGTGTCTGCTTTAGAAACCTACCTGAGCTGACCTGACGTCTCTTGCTCCGCAGACCTGCCTCTGCGCCTGGTGGGCGGGCGGAACCGCTGTGAGGGCCGGCTGGAGGTGCGACATGAGGGGGAGTGGGGAACCGTGTGTGATGACCGCTGGAACATCAAGAACGCCCGGGTTGTGTGCCGCCTCCTGGGCTGCGGTCCAGCGCTAGGTGCCCCCGGTAGAAGCCACTTCGGGCCCGGTACAGGCCTCATCCTGATGAATGAAGTGCGCTGCTCTGGCAGGGAGGACTCTCTGGAGAGCTGTGCCCACGCTGGCTGGACAAGACACAACTGTCAGCACCGCGAGGATGCTAGTGTGATCTGCGCAGGTAGGGGCTCCTAAGCAGGCAGGCATGGGCTCCTGTGCAGGTATGGGCCCTGGGCATGTGAAAGGTCCCATGCTCTACCTTAGAACCACCCCTCCTCAAGGCATTCATCCATTAGCCAAAATATCCCATTTTAGGACAAAGAACTAGTGGTGGTGATATTTTGATCATCGATCTGATTTTGTTAATGAGCTTGCTCTGATCCCAGCTCAGTGAAATATTTTAGTCACAAATATAGCTGAACAATTACGAGGTTCAAAGAAGGGAGTGACAGTTTCATACAGCCATTAGGAGCATAGCAATTGTTGCAGCCAGAGACAGCTTAACCTGTTTGCATCCTGTCTCTGAGGTCATCAAGGGCCCCATTCTGGAGACACCACATCACCCGGACCTAGCTAACCCTCAGAGTCTAAAACACACTCCACAGTGTCCCAACTTCCCCGTGCCCATTATATCAAAGATTTTGCCTGCATCCTCCCTGGAATATATTTTACTGCCAGCTGTCTTTCTTGACATTCTGACAACCACCTATATGGCACAGTACCTCCTTCTAATGATTCTAGGTTAGCCCTAAATTGGCCGACGCGAATTTCAGGGAGTTGGGGAATTTTAAGACTTGAAGAAGCCTGAGTTCACCTCATCTATTCTGCTGCTACTTTTATTGCTGGTGAACAGACCATAGTCATTGCCTTCCCCCTGTGTAAGCCCTGTTTTACATGGACACGGAACCCCAAAAAGAAAGAGTCCCCAAAGCCAAGCAGTCCCGAGGAAGTGGAAGCTGTATCAGTCTACTCTGGAGCCTGTACCTTGCAGGCGTAGGCTGTTGTGATGCCTCTTCATGGTTCCGCCATCCCTCTAAGAATCCCACTTTTAATAAGGATCCATAATCTGTTCTTCTGTATACCAAGGAGGTTTGTTCCCCACGCCCAAAGATATCTGATGTGTCTAAAGGGCTTGAGTGAATCTCTGTATTTCCTGGGCTGAGCCTTGGCCCTTGGACACTGTCCTGTCTTGATTCTGAGCCAAAGAAGTTCCTGATATCCCAGAGTGCATTTTTCTCAACCCGGGACCCCCAAACCCGTGTGTAGAAAGAAACAGACACCAAGAGCTCATTCATGCAGGGCTGTTGGCTACCGCAGTCTTGATGCAGGTGACACCCGTGTTCTCAGTGTTACTTCATGTGTGACAGAATCCATTTCTGTCGGGAGACACTGTGTCCTCTTTGCATCTTCTGGAATGTTCTCATGCCATGACCCTCCAGCTGCAATGGTTTGTCTATTGATAGCTTACTGTTGTCCTCCGGCATTTCAGTCTAGTGACATTCGCTTTTCATCTTGTTAACAGGTTCAGCAGACTCTCTTGTACCCAAGGATAATGGTAAAGTCACCTTTCCTCCTGGGGGCTGAAGCTCTTTGGGGAAGGAGCTAAGAGAGTAGCTACATGGGGAGAAAAAGGAGGTCCACCAGCCCTGACAGGAGGGACTTGGAGAAGAAGCCCCCTTGTACTCAGGCTCTCTCCATTTTTGCCCTACTCTTCTTCCCGCTTACTTCTGTGCGAAGGTCCAGACAACCCATGTTCAGACAGAGCATGTCTTGAGTTGTCCTTTAATCACCTAGGCAAAGCTCTCACCTGCATGAACTGTAAAGAGCCCCTTTTGAGAATATTAATAAAGTCAAAAACAGTAAAGCATGAGGCCCCGAGCACCCATGCAAAAGCCAGGCACAGTTGTATGCATCTGTAATCCCAGCACTAGGAAGGTGGAAGCAAGACGGGGACCCCAAGGACTTGCTGGACAGCCAGTCTAACTACACCAGCAAGCTCCAGGTTAAATGAGAGGACCTACCTCAAAAATTAGACAGTCATCAAAGAAGATATCCAACATTTACCTATGGCCTCCTACACACACACTCATCTTATGCAAGTCCAGTCATGGGGACAGAGTAAAGGATGCTGAGGCAGGCCCCACCCAGCCCAGAGCACTATCCTTGGTACTTTTGTGACATAGGACAGTCCCTAGCTACTTGTCAGTGTACCAGCTTATCTCTCTCTCTCCTTCAGCCCAGCTCTCTTGCTTGCCTCACCTCTTCCAAGCTGTCATTGACCGAGGCTATCTCCGGAGACTAGGCTACTCCTCCTGGGACATCCACTTAAATGATAGGATGTGTCGCCCCCAAGTCACTGGGCGTTATCTCATCTTCAATATTCCTTATGGCCACTGTGGCACTGTCATGCAGGTAAGAGGCTGACAGGGAGGTAGTGACCTTCTATGGATGGAGTGCAAGAAAGAGGGGCTTAGACAATGACACCGCCTGTCAAAACCTGTGTAAGACAGAGGAAGTCACTTCTGAAGCAGCACATGCACTAGTTTGGAATGTTCTGCCACCCGAAGGATTTCAGACACACACTCAGCCTGAGATGATCTATAATCAATGTTGAGTGTGGTGAGGTATGAGATGGATAGGTGAGCAATGAGTGGCTGACAATAGTCTCCCAGTTTCAAAGCCAGCATTTGTCATAACATGCTTCTTGACTGAATAGGAAACATCAACCATGAGGAGGACAGGTTGTCTGTCTGTCTGTCTGTCTGACTGACTGACTGACTGACTGACTGTCATGTCTCTATGTAGCTAGGCACATTCCACACTACAAGAGGCAAACATACAGGACATTCAGGAGTCGTTAAATATGCTTGTCCATTTAATTCTCCACAATCATCTTATCTCCTGAACCAATGGCGTTGAAGCTAAGGAAACTTGTGTACACGTGGAGGAAGTGTTCTGCCAGCACAGCCTTCTCAGTGTACTTGACAGTGACTTTGTGCAAAGCGTGCTTCTGATGGTGTCTTCCTGCTTCCCTGTTTGTACATGTGCAAAAGGCTCACCTGACCCTGTGGAGGTCACATTCACACCAACCATGTGATGCACCCCACATAAGTCCTTGGGTGCCACTCCTCCCATTGCATCTGCCCTTTGGCTGTACAGATCATGATCATTTCTATCCTTTTTGCTCTGAAAAGCCCACTTAAAAAAAGATTTATTTATACAAGTATGCTGTAGCTATGTATCTCCAGACATACAAGAAAAGGGCATCAGATGCCACTACACATGGTTGTGAGCCACCATGAGGTTGCTGGGAATTGAACTCTGGACTTCTGGAAGAATAGCCAGTGCTTTTGAGCCATCTCTCCAGCCCCAAAATCCCACTTCTTAACTGTGCCCCTGAAGCCTAGCCAGAGGCCCCACTGTCTAGGAGAAAGGTAGCCCCTGGCAGAGAGTCTCTGAATCTGAGTCACATGTGCTTCAAAAATGCTCCTGGCCAAGCTGTATCTCTGGGCATCTGCTCAGGGCATTTGAGGGAGCACGGGTGCCAGCTCCCACCCACCAAGCTATCCAGTCTACTTCTGATCTCTATATTCTGCTGGAGCTGATGTGTGGTGGATACAAGCAAGAAGTAAGGCCAAGCCCCAAGGCTGACAGGAACAGGTCTGCAGCTCACCTGCAGCCAAAACTAGCTTGGAGTCAAGGGCAGAGAAAATATGGGATCCAAGTTGTGAATGCTCAGGGTCGTGGGGTGCCCATTGTAATTAGATGTGTAGAGGAATTCAAACTCGAGGAGGCTCCAAGCAGCCACAGTGGCCCTGCCATCCAGCTCACAGCTCTATAGATTGCCCATGACAGGAAGGAAGAAGCAGTCTTCACTCATAGCACTCCCCTGACACATACACCTTCCTGATGTTACCACAGCGGTCCAGACAGGGACTCCAGCCCTCAAGCGTGGCATGGAGCTAGTACCCAGCACAGGTGCACCATCAACCAACTGATTCTCTCATCTTCATAGGAGCACCAAGGCTCTCTCAGCTACTCCAACTCCATCCGAGGCAGAACGCAAGGCCACCCTGCCCAAGTCATTGTGAGGCACAAGGTACCCCAAGTGAAGTTCACCTGCAAAGTGGATGGCCAGTCTGCAGTTGAAATTGTGCATGGGAGTGATGCTAAGAAGGACGATGTGAGCTATGATGTATCGATTTCATTCCTCCAGTCACCTGTATCTCAGAATACGGGGGGTAGAGAGCCTTATGCTAATCAGAGGGAAGAGGTCTTCCTTCAGGCCACCCTCCACAGCCACAACCCCAGTCTGAGGCTCGTCGTGGACACCTGTGTGGCTTCTCCTGACGCCAGTGATTTCACAACTGTCAAGTACGATTTGATCCAGGAAGGGTAAGGGAAATGGAAACTCTTCCTTAGGTGATGTTACGTGTGCATGGATATTTCTCTGGGGGAACTTGTAGTTTCTGAACATGGAGTTAGAAGTTAGAAGGGTGTAGGGTGTTCCAACCAGACCTCTGATCACAGTGGGGAATACAGCAGCCTAGACAAGCCTCCTTGAGTCCTCAGGTCCTCAGAGTCACTTTGCTGCCCATCCTACATTTTCCAGCTAAACCCTTCTTCCTTTCTAATCTCCCCCTCCCAGGACAAACCTTCTTGACTTTGGCTCACATCAATAGGTCAGTGTGTTCTCCCAAACCAAGCCCTTAGCTGAACTAGCCAGATATCTTCCAGCTCCTTTGGTTCACTTAGTGCTTTGCCAAGTGAGAATGTTGGCAAGTTGTTAACCTGTTCTTTGGTTTATCGAGTGTTACTGCAGTTGCTTTCCCTGGGGGAACATACACAAATGTCTGTTTGTCCCAGATAGCAAGAAGGACAAACCCAAAGAAAGAATGCCATCCAAGTCCAGCTTGGCACACCAATAAATATTCTGGGTTTATTTACACAAGCATGAGTTAAGAGTTACGTAGGTGACCCACTCTGTGCCACCCCAGCATGGGTGACATATCCCCGTGAAGGCTGTATAGACGGAATCCCACTTCAGTTAAGCTTCTACCTCATATACTCTAACGTGCAGCTGGGGTTGGGTAGGAGGGAGTGGCTGGAGTCGGCTGAGAAGCTAATGACTGTTCCACTCCATGCATGAAGAAATGCTAATAGGTGTGATGTGGATGATCTCAGCCGCTCTGATTTCAAGCTGAGAGTGGCCATGCCTTGAGGACAGGGGCTAAGTGTTCCTGAGCTGGATAACTGGTACTGTTAAGAAACTCATTGTTTACGCAGCGGTAGTTTTAGTGTGGTAAGTGCCTCCCTCGGCAGCCTTAAGCTCACAGGAACAGGGAGGCACCTGTTTCCAAAGATCAACAGAGGAACAAGACAGACAGCACCTGCCACAGGTTTCTGTGAGTGATGGCTTGAGACACACAGCCTGAGTTTCTCAGAGAGAAGGTTCTTCTCTTCTGACCCTCCGTATGGTCGTAATAAGGCAAGAAGTTCACTTGGTGCCAGAATTTCCCAGCTAGAATACTGTCATTCTTGCTTTAATCCCGCCGCCCTGTTTCTCTAACCTTTATATCTATTATTATTATTATTATTATTATTATTATTATTATTATTATTATTATTATTATTATTATTGGGGTTTTTTGGAGACAGGGTTTCTCTGTACAGCCCTGGCTGTCCTGGAACTCACTTTGTAGACCAGGCTGGCCTCAAACTCAGAAATCCGCCTGCCTCTGCCTCCCTAGTGCTGGGATTAAAAGCGTGCACCACCATGCCCAGCATATCTTATATTATTGATAGGACATCTTTACAAATTATATGCATTTTAATGCTATAAATACTCCCTCCAAGTATTGCCTTAGCTGCATCCCAAAAACTTTGATAGGTTGGGTATTGTGTTATGACCATGGCAACTTGTAAAAGAAAGTGTTTAATTTGGCTTATGGTTTTAGAGGGCTGGATTCTGTTATCATCGCAGTGTGAAGGACAGCAGGGAAGTAGCAGGGAGATCTGAGAGCTCACAGCTTGATCCACAAGTAGGAGGCAGATAGGGAACATTGGGTGTACCATGAGACTTTTGAAAACCCAAAGCTTGCCACCGTGACACACCTCCAACAAGGCTCCCCAAACAGTTCTACCAACTGGGGACCAAGTGTTCAAAAATAAACCTCTAGGGACCCTTCTCATCCAAACCAGCACAGGTATTCATTTTCACTTCATTCAAAATAGTCTCAAATTACTCTTAGGGCATTTTTGAAACATCAGTTACCTTGAAAGTATACTGTTGACTTTCAAGTCTTTGAGAATTTTCCAGAAAGTTTGCTGCCATTGATTTTAAGTCTAATTCCACTGCTAACTGAGAGTGAATTTCTCTCCTTTTAAGTCTATTAAAGTTTTTCCTATGGCCCAGAATGTGGTCTGATCTAATGAATGTTCTCCCTGGACTTGTTCTGCTGTTGTTTAATGAATGTTGAGTTCTGGTGGATTAAGCGTGATCCTTAGGCCATCTCTACTCTTCGTGACCTTCAACCCACTGGGCCTATCACTTGGTACAGGGATATTGCAGCATCCAGCTATATAGTGGGTTTGTCAGTATCTGACTACAGTCCTCTGCCTCCCACATTTTAATGCTCTACTTGTAGGTACATAACATTAACAATCACTATATTGGGCTAAAGATTATTCTTCACTTCCATGGTCTTGGTTAAGGCTCTCTTCTCAATGGATTGTCCTGACTTTTGTTGTTGTTAAACGCCCCTCTTATCCCCGACAATTCTGTTCTCTTGGAAGTTTGTTCTGTACAAAATGAAAAGCTGCTGCACTGTCTTTTCTGCCTTCTCTGGTTCTTTTTTAGCTGCATGTTCTACATAACTTCATTTTATCTCTTCTTGATGCACCACTTACACCGCCCTATGGTTTACAATATACTTTCATTGGGTAGTGTTGGGCATTGTACCTGGAGCATAGGAGATGCTAGCCAAGTACGCAAGCACTGACCTGCATTGCCAGTTCTTAAATAATCTATGTGCGCTTTTAAATGTAGCAACGACTTTGTAATCTTCCCTGTAGGCAAAATAGAGTAGACCTAGAAGGCAAAGGTTGCAGCGAAAACCTTGATCTGTTTTCACTGTAGGTAATTGTTCCCTTCTGTTTATGGCCAGGTATGAGGTTTCCATTAACAATGGAAACTAGTAGTAGTTGTTGCTTCAGAAAATGGAGGTAGTAGAAAGCACCCCATTTGGGATTCAGAACCTTAGAGTGGAGCATGGTTATGTGGGTTGGGGGAAATTCATGTCCTGTATTAGTTAACCTTTTAGGCCTGGGTGTTTCTTCCATCAGCTGCATCAAAGACAGTTCCTACTCCAACCTCCATGCTCCCGAGAAGAACGTGGCCCAGTTCAAGTTCAATGCCTTCAGCTTCCTCAAAAGCTACGATGTGGTCTACCTGCAGTGTAAAGTTGCTGTTTGCCATCCGGGGGATCACTCTTCCCGATGCTCACAAGGCTGTCCGAGTCGGGGAAGGAGAGAGGCAGAGGTCAGAGAAGAGCAAACTGAGTATTTCCAAACAGTGGGCCCACTGAAGATCCACAGAGAAGCTATCCAGAGCAAGGCCCTGGTGTGAGCTCTCCCACTTGCTCTCACTGAGTATGCCAGAAAACTGGAATCAGGTCCGTATCTTATCAGCAAGCAGTGTTTGATGACTCAGAAGCCAGACAGTTGCAGCATTGTCTACACATCCATGAAGACGGGTAGAAAAACCCAAGGGATTCTCTGGGATTTGTTACTAAATAGATCCTTGAGCACTAACTTCTAAGGCAGTTGCTCTGTTTGTATGCAATAATAATAATAATAATAATAATAATAATAATAATGCTGATTTTGTTATTGTTCACTGTATTTGATCATTGTCTTAAAATGTACAAAATATTAGGAAAAACAGGGTTGTCTCCCTTTACCCTGTGGCCAATTAAAGATTGTTTTTAAATGTCTGCTTACTATTTGGGTGCTGATAGGTGGGTGGGTCTCTTTATATTCTTCTGGAAGTAAGGATTCATTTCCAGATCTTGCCAGTAATCCTGTAAAAAAAATAAAGTATTTTCCGGGAAGCCACACTGTTTGTTTTCTTTAAGTTCTTTTAAGCAAAACAATCTTGAACTACACAAGTCATTGACAACACAAGTCATTGACAACACAAGTCATTGACAGACAACACAAGTCACTATGATATAAGACATTGATGATGTTTTAAAAAGTGTCATTCAGGCTGGGCATGTACTTCCAGCACTCACGAGGCAGAGGCAGGCAGATCTCTATGAGTTCAAGGCCCAGCCTGGTCTACAGAGTGAGATCTAGGGACAGCCAAGGCTACACAGAGACACCCTGTCTCAAAAAGCCGAAACCAAAAGAAAAAAAGTCTGATTCAATTGTTTTGAAGGGAACAAATCAGAGCCTAGCTGCTCTCAGCTTGCAAACGGGAGGGCTGAAACAGAATCCTAAGAACCCAGTGCCTTCTTCATGAGCCGCACATATGTACATAGTCAAGTTCTCAAAACGTCTGGGAAACCTGAAAATGACCCAAGAAAGCTGAAGAGCAAACAAGAACAGGTTGGGAACATTCTGTCCCTGAGGCGGGGGGGAGGATGGCCCTCACCTTCTCTCATTTCCTGAAAGGAGGAACAGCCTGTGCTATACTCAGCACCTTCAAAGTTATCACTGTTGTTTGTTTGTTTGTTTGTTTGATTGTTTGTTTGTTTGAGGCAGTGGTGCAGGTGAGGGAGACAGTCCTCTTCCCCACCCTCATCCCTCGAGACCTATGGCAGGCAGGAGAGCAGGCCATGTCCCTCACTGACTGCAACACTTGAGAGAACAGGCTGGCACCTTGGCTGGGCAAGAGGGTCGAGCTGGCCCTAGTAGCAGGGTTGCAGGTGAGCCAGCCATGAGGGCGTGAGAGCAGGAAAGCAGGTGGGTTGAGCAGCTCAGAGACCTCTCAGGCCCAGACCCAGGACTTTGAATTGGCCCACCCTAACATTTACCCCACTGATGAACTTCTCGAGAGCATGGAGGGGCTGGTCCTACAGTTCTGAAACTACAGGATCTCCACGACACAGGGCAACAACAAGATATCTGAGAGGAATCCCAGTGAGGATCCGGTATTGGTAGAGTAGCAGAAGCCAAAGGCTTAGTGCCAGACCAACGAATCATTGCAATGAATAATTTGAAGCCAAAGTGTGGGCAAAAGGGTGGAACACACTGTGGGACACACTGTGTCACACTACAACAAACCAAGAGAAAAAAAAACCTTGTTTGTAGGAGATGTTGCAAGAGTGGGCGGTAGGTACAAGAAGAGGGGGAGATAAGAGGGATTGGGGCACATGATGTGAAATTCACAAAGAACTAGGAAAAACATTTTTTAAAAAATGTATAAAGCCTTACAAACAGTAAATGTGGAGTTTCTGCTTTGATTTAGGGCTGGAAAATCAGCAATCCTGTACGGACTGGGGTGGTGTCTTTTATATCTGTTGTATATCAATGGATTTCCTGTAATATCTGGTGTGCGTGATGCACATTTATAGAAGAAAAACCGTAAGAAAATGAAAGAAGCAAACGCCGTTGACCATCTGAGACCCCTGCTTAGATTGATTTGGAACATGAAAGCATGTGTTGGTTAGGTGTCAAGATGGGGTTGTATTTATTTTGTTCCTCTTCTTTGTGCTAAAATAGTTACCTTTGGTATTTGGCAGGTATAGAGTAGTTTGCCTTAGAGTCTTCAATAGCATCTGCTCATTCTCATGGGAAATAGAAGAGGAGTGCTTTTCTCTCCTAATTCAGAAACGAGTCGGACATCTCGTCCCCTGTCAGATCTTTCTCACCAAAAGCCCTTTGTAAGCTGCACAGGGGAGAGGGACCCAGACTGCCCGTCAGTGGCAGCTTCAGCGGGCTGGGGCCCACTCCTTCATTTCGCTTTCACGTTACTACTTTTATCTTTCAAAGGCTAGAATCTTTGCATGTATCCTTTAAATTGTAGAGATGCACACATTTTATGTAGCACCTAAAAAAGAAGCCGAGCTGGATGTGGGAGCTCACACCTTTAGTCCCAGCACTGGGAATACAGAGGTAGGAGCTCTGTGAATTCAAGACTGGCCTGGTCTACACAGAGCAAGCTTCAGGCCAATCAGAGTTATAGAGTAAAGAGACTCTGTCCAAAACAAAGTGACCAGACGTACTATTTATTCATTTCAGCTATTCCGTAATGAAACACACTGTCGATGTGATTTGAACATGATGGTACACATGTTGCTTTTTAGGCCTTCCTGGTTTATTCTGAACCCTTGTAGGCACAGGGAGCTGCTTCATCAGGCACCCAGGAGAAGACAAGAGGCCTTTCTTGGGGTCCACAGCTAGTAGACCTGCAGCTTCTGGTATCTGTGATCCATCCACCGATTTAGGAAATGCTTCACTGTGGTTATCGCCACAATCACCACATTTAGCGCAAGAACCATGAAGGAAAACAGGTACAGGCGACTGAGGGGCTGGTTTGAAATTTCTGCTTCATGTATTTGAGGCAGAAGTCCTGGAATTGGAAATAGTTTTCAGTGTTAGCACTACAAAATTCTGTTAGTATTCATAATGTCAAGTTATATCCTATGAATCTTATGTGTAATTAATAATATGTACTTTTAACTCAATATAGAAAGACAATTCTCAAACATCTAAATTAGTTATAGTTGGGTTTTACCTTAGGCCATTTAACCTGCACTGTCTTTGAGTCTTTCCTATGCAGTCTCTCAGGTTTCAATATGCCCAGTGGTAGGTTGTCCTATGTTAACATAATATTGACTATTTTGAAAAGATAGCTTTTTTCCCAAATAGTCTCTGATGTGGGCACCAGTTGACTTTGTTCCTCATTTAGAAGTTTAAAATAGATTATTTCTAACTTAATTATCTGCTCAAACATCTATAACAAGGAATTGGGAAGCTAAAGGAAAGTTGTTTTTAGAAATGGGGTGAGTACACATTCTTAAATATATGTACAAACGGCTGTCCAAATGACATTGTAGTATCAGTGTGCTATCCATGTATATGCATATATGATACATATTATATGTATAATGGAAATATTGATCCCAAGTTCTTAGTCACTCGTTTGCTAGGAATTCTATGTTAAATGTCTAAACCGTACATCTCAGGAACAAGACATTTGAGCCACGTTTTACTAGCCACGGCTGTTTTTAGATCATGAATAGTGTTCTCTTGCCTGAATCTCTACTTGCACTTCGGTCCCTCTTCAGGCGAATGGGTCCTATAACAGAGTCAGTCTTCCATTTGTAGGAAGGAATATCCCGTTTCCTTCTTGGGACACAGCCTTGATTGCAGCGAGATGTTTGGTCATTGTTATCACATATCAAAATCTTACACTTGAGATACACAGAGTTGAGATGTTTCAAGAATTTAAAGGCATTAAACTGGAACCTTCCATAGTGCCCAAATAAGGGATACACCTTACAGGTCTCATCTTGACAACATCTGAAACAGAATTTTGGGATAAAATTTCTCACAGCAGCTTGTCCATATTTAAATGAGGCGATATAAGTATGTTCAATGTGTGGATCTAGGAACCTCTCTAGAAAAACACCAGTGGGTTAGAGGGTTGGGGGTTTGAGCTATGGGGGTGGTTCTGAGAAACGTAAATAGCGTCCCCACTCTGAAATTCCTGGTCCTGTGAGCTACCAGAATGCACTGGGGCATGCCTCTCCCAACATGCCAAATAGATGCCCAAGTACAACTGATTGCCCATCAACGTTTAGAGGAAAAAGACCATGGTGTTTTTTCCCTTAAAAACAAAACAAAACAAAACAAAACAACAACAACAACAACAAAACCGGGCATCGGGGCTGGTGAGATGGCTCGGCGGGTAAGAGCACTGACTGCTCTTCCAAAGATCCTGAGTTCAAATCCCAGCAACCACATGGTGGCTCACAAACATCTGTAACAAAAATCTGATGCCCTCTTCTGGTGTGTCTGAAGACAGCTACGGTGTACACACATATAATAAATAAATAAATAAATAAATAAATCTTAAAAAAAAAACCCTGCATCTGTTTTCTTGAGAAAATCATGTGCTAAGGATAGCACACAGTAAGGAGCATTCCAACTTTCCAAGTCTTTGCTGAAAATAGCCAAAATATACAAAAACGGAAACACAAAGAGGCCCTTCTAGACAACTTATAAGTGGTTTCTGCCCATTACTACCAAATATTTTATAGTCACATTTAAAATCCAAGGAATATGGAGAGTCTATCTAAATTTTTTAACATGAATTATCTGCAGCTAGTACATAGTAACAATTTTTAAACAATTAAGCTTAAAATTCCATACTAGAAAAATGCTTTTATCTATCTCTATCTCTATCTCTTTTTCTATGTACACACACACACACACACACACACACACACACACACACACGTGAGTTCAGTCCCCTGCACTCACAGACAAGCACACAAGTCTAGAACGCTTGCAATCCCAGCGTCAGGGAGGCAGAACGAGGACATCGTCTGATTTTTCTTCTGGATGACAGCCTACCTGAACCCACAAACTCCAGGTTCAGTGAGAGACCCTGCCTCGGAAAACAATGAGAGAATGAGGGGATGGATCAGTGGTTAGAGCACCTGTCATGCACATTGAGGAGCAGAGTTTGGATCCTGTTCAGAACCTACATGGAAGGATAAGTGTGGTGCTCCACATGTCATCTCAGCACTCAGAAGGTGGAGACAGGGAAAACCCCGAAGCAAGCTGGCTAGCCACAACAGCCTTCTGGCAAGTTCTACATTCAACTGAGAAACAGCCTCAATGAATAAGATGTAGAGTGAGACTCCCAGCATCAACCTCAGGCCTCCACAGATGCACACATCCATGCACATAAATCCTCACATGTGCCAATACACCAGTGCACATGTGTACATGCACATACCACACACACATATATACAAATAAGAAAAAAATAATTAAAAGATAAGTCAGAGAGTCTCTGAGGAAGACAACTGATGTCGGCCTCTAGCTTGACATGTGCATGTGTGCACATTCACCCGCTCACGCATGACACATACACACATCAGGAAAAGGGAAAGGAAAAAGAAGTCTGCTGGGAAATACACGAGCACATACCCGCTGCTGATTAAGTCGTAGGTTGGAGATGCAAAGTCAGACGTAGGCGAGGCTCTGCAAGTATCCAGAAACACCACCAGGCTTGGATCCGAGGTGTGCAAGGTGGCTTGGACAAAGAGAGTCTGGTTCAAGTCTACATAATATGGTGACTCCTGTACGAGGTTTTCAAATGAGTCGGACTCATAGAGAGCCAGGCTGGTGTTGTATTTGCCCAGGACACTCTGGTTCTGTATGATGTCGTCTTCAGTTATGTACATAATCTCCACGGTAGAGTTATACTCCATCTCACAGGTCACCACGATCTGGAGGAGCTTCTGTCGGGTGATCACAGCAGAGACCGGAGACTCGATGAAGGTGATCCTGTTGGTATAGCTGATCGCGTGGTCCTCTATCTGCAGAATGCGAAAGAATTCACATTCTTATATTTTAACCCATCACTATGGCAGAGTACAGAGAAAGATAAGACTTGTTGGTAGCAACTTAATTTCCTTTAGTCATGAAATAACAGATTCCACGTCAAAGACTCTCAACCTAACATGTATTTTACGGCAGGGCCTGACCTGCAGAAGGAAGAGAGTGAAAGATACAGCTTGTATTAGAAAGACTGAGAGATTGAAGTGGGTAGAATTTTCTTTCAGTTATATTAACATCATTGTGGACTGCCACTTTCTAGCTCTTTTAAGACTTTAAACTCATCCTATCAGGCCTGTTGGCACAGGCTCCTAGGCAGGCTGAGGCAGAAGGATCACATTCCAAGCCTACATGAGCTACTGCTAGGTCGCCATGGCCTTAATAAGGACAGAATGTCATGGTTCCTGCCCCTGGAGCAGGGCCAGCAGGCATGGGCCTCCACAAACGCCAATGGCTGCTGTGGGTATAAGGCTTGTTTGTATAATAATGTACGTATTTTACGTTCCTCCTTCCAGGAATGTCCTCCTTGTTAATAACTCCATGATAAACAGAGATAGCACAAGTCACGGAGGTGAAGGTGTGGCTAATGTCTCGGCAAAATGGTAAACACTGGAACCTTCAGGAACAGCCCTTAAGACTATAGAAAAGAACTCTAAACACATGAGTTCGAATATATATAATTTCTCAAAAAAATAAGGATGCAATATGAATGATATGAGGGGTTTCACAAATCTAAAGGAACAAAAGCTTTTGTGAGCCAACTTGTCAGAAAGATACAAAGTAGATAAAGAGATTTAGGGAGTGGTAATTGCAGGAGCTCCCACCCAGCTACGTTTTTCAGACAGATTCCTGAGTTCAGGGTAAGCCTTGGACAAAGCAGGGTTAGACCCAGGTGTGGAGAAATGGTAATTTCACAGTGGGGTTCTACCTAGCTAGTTTATCATCTATGTTTAAGAGAGGTAGGCGGATCTCTGAATTGCTTTGCAATGTTAAAGGAGATGTGTTCTTGCTCCTCCTAAGAATTAAGGGACTGGAGTCATAAGATGCTGCTTCATAGGATAATCGAAATGGAACCTGGAGTAAATGACTGGATTGATATGTAAAATGAAAGACTGAGTTTATGATCTGCAAGAGATGAGCTATTCATAGATTTTTTTTAGAGAGAGACAGAGAGAGAGAGAGAGAGAGAGAGAGAGAGAGAGAGAGAGAGAGAGAGAGAGAGCTCGCTCCTTGGAGAAGGAGCAGGAGCAGAACATAGAGAAACCAATATGGAAAGCTGTCTCCAGCAGAACATAAGTCATCAGCTTGGACCCATGATTTGACTTCGAGTCCTTTATTTTGCTTCTCCCAGACACCCCTTGCAGAACCCCTCTCCAGGACAAGGCTGGTCCTTGGCAAGCTACAGAGTTCAAGGTCAGCTTGGACAACTCAGTGAGATCCTGTTTTGAAACATAAGGTAGGAAGAGGGCTGAGAATACAGCTCCGAGGCAGAGGGCTTGCTTGCCCAGCGTGTGTGAGGCCCTGGAGTTGATAAATAGAAGACTGAACGCTGCAACACGTTCCCTCTGTAAGGAGGCCTAAGTTGGTGTGTCTAGCCAGGCAGATCCCCAAATGTGCACAGATGGAAGCTAGGCCTTGGTACACCATAGACGTCAGTGAAATAATAAGACCTGTGTGTTCAGTTTTGGAAGAAATAAATAAACAAAAGAAAATATTTACGTTTTATCAACTCCTCTGGTCTAGCATCTATCCTCAGTCACAAAGTGATTTAAGTTTATGGTATGTATATTAAGAGTGTTGACAGTGCTTAAGATCTTAAATGGTATTTCTAAATCATGCAGACCAAATCGCAGACTTAAAACTCCTTCTTCTTCTTCTTCTTCTTCTTCTTCTTCTTCTTCTTCTTCTTCTTCTTCTTCTTCTTCTTCTTCTTCTTCTTCCTCCTCTTCCTCCTCTTCCTCTTCTTCTTCTTCCTCCTCTTCCTCCTCTTCCTCCTCTTCTTCTTCTTCTTCTTCTTCTTCTTCTTCTTCTTCTTCTTCTTCTTCTTCTTCTTCTTCTTCTTCCTTCTCCTCCTCCTCCTCCTCCTCTTCCTCCTCTTCCTCCTCTTCCTCCTCCTCCTCCTCCTCCTCCTCCTCCTCCTCCTCCTCCTCCTCCTCTTCTTCTTCTTCTTCTTCTTCTTCTTCTTCTTCTTCTTCTTCTTCTTCTTCTTCTTTTTTTTTTTTTTGGTGTTTTGAGACAGGGTTTCTCTGTATAGCCCTGGCTGTCCTGAAACTCTCACTCTGTAGACCAGGCTAGCCTCGAACTCAGAAATTCACCTGCCTTTGCCTCCCAAGTGCTGGGGTTAAAGGCGTGCGCCACCACACCCGGCCTGACTTATAACTCTTAATACCTAAAATATGATTTTACTGTCTGCCTTTTCAAGGATAATAAGATCTTAAACCCAACTCAATTTTACCAAATACAGAAAGGTGATATTCTGCACAACTTTTCCCAGTAGGCTAAGAAACCCTGACCACCAAAGATGTTCCAAGTCTCTCTAGTGAGGCTTCAGAGCTCTCTGCCTTCTGTGAAAAGCCAGCCATCCTCCAGTTCCCCTGCAAATGAATAAGCAAGCATGCCTTCGTGTGTGAGTGAATGTGTACACAGCTATGAGCATGCCTTCGTGTGTGAGTGAACATGTACACAGCTATGTTCATGCCTTCCCAGTCCAACCATGTGTGTCTGCTGTGGTTTGTGAAAGATACAGCAAGTTTCATACCTGTGCATCACCACGTGGCACATCTGCCAGCATTTGACAGAACCCAGCTGTGGGTTTCACAGTACCTTTTTGACTGTACCGCATTCGTGCAGAGGGATAGAGAACTCTATGACATTTGATACATTCGGTCTGCAAGTTGGGTCATTTAGCTGCAAATTGCTCTCATTGTAGTTGAGTGCCGGTAGGTATGATTTGCTTATGATGACTCTCATCTTGTCAGAAACACAACTTAGAGATGCTATCAAGAAAAGGGGGAAAGAATGATCACATTTGGGCCAGCTAGGAACTTTGCATTTTTAAAACTTACATGTCCAGACTATTCCATAAAAAGTTTAACCTGCTGGGACTGGTGCCAGACACCCTTACTTCTAGCAGCTAGGAGGGAAAGGTATGTGGATCTGTGTGAATTCTAGGTCTACATAGTGAGTTCCAGGATAGCCCGGGCTACATAGTGTCAAAAAGAAAAGGACAATAACAGCAACAAACAGCCTGAACCCTCTGCGCTGATAATATGGCTGTCAGCAAGAGAACTTTCTGCCCAAGCATGATAGCCTGACTTAGAGCCCCCAGCGCCCCCACTAAACCCAAGTATGGCTGTGTATGTTCCTGTAACCCAAGCGCTGTTGGGAACTGAGACAGGAGGATCACTAGGGTTGGCTGGCTGCTAGCCAACCTCCAGATTAAGACCCTGTCTCAGGGGAACAAGGCAGAAAGTGCAAGAGCAGGACACCCAATGTCCTCCTCTGGCCTCTACACACACACCACCACCACCACCACCACCACCACACACACACACACACACATACCACGAATGCATGACCACTCTCACACACAATAAATAAATAAATAAATAAATAAATAAATAAATAAATATCTGAACTCACAATACATTAAATAGTAGGTGGAAGATTGGCACAGCCTAGTAGTTTGTGAGCTTTTTACAGTGCCCACTGCTACCTTGTTTAGAACTATAATCTATACATCTGATTTACTTGTATAATCTATAGATCTGATTACAGCTACATAACTTTCCCCCTCTTTTCCTTTCACCCCTAAGCGCCTCCCAAGTGCCCCCTTCTAATTCTTTTCATGCCCCCAATTCTAAATTCATAGCCTCTTCTTACCCAATTATTATTGTTACATTTCTTTAAAACTATGTCATTACAGAAGACATTAAGCCAACCAGATAGAGTCATTCACTTCCTCCTGTAGTAAGCAAGGCACAGGGTGACTCCTCAAGCCTCCAGGTTAGCTATATTCCCAAGTACATGACAGGTTGGCAAACAAGGCTAGCCACAATCAGGCTAAGAATCAAGGAGACGGCTCTACGTAAGTAATCATCAGAGTTCAAAATAGCTGAGGGTCGTGAAAAGACTTACTAGTGTTGACATCGTGGATGTAAATTGAAGTGTAGGAAGCAGAAAAGCCTTTGTAGGAATTGGCATAATCTGTAGATAGCACGACAGTCATGGCGTCAGAGGAAGATTCTAAGGTAGGCTTCCCACGGCCGCAGAGTTGTTTGAGCAGGCCTGCCGTGGTGGAGGGGCCATCGTAGACTGCGATGAAATCAAACTTGCAGTTTTCATCCATCTCTAGTCTAAGAAAGACAGCCTCTGGTGTAAGAGCTTTTCAAACAGATTCAGTCCTGTTTTTTGTTTGTTTGTTTGTTTGTTTGTTTGTTTGTTTTTGTTTTTTTATCATTCCTTCTAAAGTCATGAAGGATTTTTCCCCTTACAATGACATCTCAGATTTATGATGGCAGACCTGGAACTTTGTCAGTCCCTCAGAACAATAGTCAACAGCACTGGTATGTGTGTTTCTTTCTACAGTGCTTCTCTGAAAAGTACCTACATGTGGGAGCATGTGATTTTTTTTTCTCCCCAGGTTGGTCCCCCAGTGGCTTGTGTGTCACTGCAGTAGACCACAATACTTACAAGAGATCTGTAAACTTCAATTGTATCTTATAGCCTTTCCCCACTTGTATGTGCCAGACACAATATGCCAGCTCAGGGTGCGGCTTTGGATAATTGGGGCTGCTGAAGGACCCTTCCAATGCTCGCAGGTCACCACCGCAGTTTGGAATAACTAGAAAGATAATACAAAGATGATTGGATGTTTCTGTGATGTATGGAGTTTAACTTGTCCTCCCTGAGTGTCACACCATCCCTGTCTCCTCTGTGAGTCACATTGGAGGTTTTCTTCTTCTTCTCTTAGCATCAGACCTTTTTGCCTTGGGGTACCTGAGAGCATAGTGCTGCCCTGCTGTCAAATCATGCAAAGTGACTGAACTGGCGACAGAGGCCCTCCCACCTGGACTGAGCTCCTGAAAGTAGTCACACTCTTGGGGCGAGTGCTGGAGGCTCCTCACCCACCGTTGCTGTCCAGGCTCACTGGCTATCACCAAAGGAGCTGTTGTTCTAAAGTGCCCTTTCTTAACATGTCTGCTAGGGCTTCAGTATAGCGTCCTCTGCTATTCTCTCCTCGGGCTAGTATTCAAAGTTCAGCTCAGATGCAACCTTCCTCCATCCTTCCCTGACATGATAGGTACTGTAATGGGCAACATGACAAATAAACACAGAAGCAAACGGAAGACCCCTAGGTTGCTATAAAATAGTTTAGGTTGGTGGACTTGTAGGACCTATGTTAAGTAGGGTCTCCACGTCAGGTGTGAGGAGGTAGCCTGTGTCCAGCTCCAGAAGAGCTTGATGCCTCTACCTTGTTGGCTCTGTAGCACAAAGATATCAGTGTCAAGATCAGATCTTCTAGAAAACCAGAGTGAAGCTCTCCTTATGAACCTGCTGGCTCAAGCCCATGGCGTTCTACCTAAGGTAAAACTGGAATTGGGGGCCAATGTCATAGAATTGTGCAGCACCCGACTGCCCTAAAACTGGCTCAGCCTCACCCACAATTGCTTGGTTGTCGGAAGAACTTGATGGATACACAAAAGCTCAAGAGCCTCAAACCACGTCTAATGACTGTCGCGGAGGTCTCAAGGTTATCAAACAGGCTGAACAGAGCCCTCTGGGCGCAGACACAGTGCCTGCTAACCTGAAGCTGTGTGGTGAGCCAGGGGAACTGCATCAGGAGCTTCCCCAGACCCAAAGAATCAGATTTCAAACATGGCGACTGAACACGTGACTCTTCTGTGCATGGCACAGAGAAGACTGTGAGGGAACAGATTCAAGAGCACCGTGTCCCCAGCAGGACCTGGTGTAACCTGCGCTTGCGAAGGGCAGGGGAAAGAATGTGTCATGGACAACTTACCGGTAGCAGCGGAGAAAAAATAGTAGAAGATAAAGACACTCCTTGGGAACTTTGTCAAGCCAGTGACTATCTGAAATGTCATCGAGTTGGATGATGATTCAAACACAGGCACGAAATCATTTCTGCTGCAGGCCTTCCCTAGCAGAGGCCCACTGGTGGAGCTTCCATCAAACACCTTAATGTTTTCAGTTTCACACCTGCTGCCTGGATCCAACCTGGGAACAGAACACACCTGTAGCTGGAGAAGAGCCACTAGCAAAGTGGCTTTTCCAAGGCATTGTTCCTGGTTTGCATTAGCGCAAGAGTTTATTAAGTGAGGGCAATCTGGCTCATTTAAAACAGTCATGAGCTCCATCCCTCTTCAAAATCAATCAAACCACAATCTTAATGGGCTCAGGAAAGTGAACTAACTTGCAGCACTTTATACTTAGTAAATGAACAAAAACGGGCCTAGAATTCGGGGCTGCATTCCTCCTCCCCCTCCCCCTCCCCCTTCCATCGCCCCTGTTCCCTGAGACCGCATGGTGACTGTTTAGTATAGATCTTTCTAATTTAGAATCCAGCCTCACTGATATTTGATATCTAAGCTTGCTGAAAAAACAACTCCTCCTCCATGGCCACCTCCCGGTGAAGCATCCCCCAGCTGCCTCTTCCTCCCCACCAAAGGCTCATTCTGGAGGGTGGTCCAATGCTCTGCACTGAACAGGGAGCCCAGGATTTCTATTTTCTGTGCACGCCGTCAGGCTCTTTCCAAACACCCATAGAGGATCTATGTCTAAGAATAGAATCTTAACTCCCTTCCACCTCAAACGCTTCCCTGATGTATATATAGCTTTGGACCAGGAACTTACCATGCTTGGCCTGTTCTCCTCTTCTGTACAAGGTTTTTTATTTTGCCATCTTAGCATGATGAACCTTCCATGGGCTTCATACACAAGAAGTTGCCCCAATAAATGACTTCTTTCTATTGAGTTTTGCTCTAACCACAATCCTGCTCTCTCTCTTTCTTTCTCTCTCTCTCTCTCTCTCTCTCTCTCTCTCTCTCTCTCTCTCTCTCTCTCTCTCTCTCCATATATATATATATGGAGATACATATATAGGGAGAGAGAGATAAAAAAAATGGGGGAGGGGGTATAGGTTTCCAGTGTTCCAGAAAGTCAATGAGTTGCTGTCTTCGCATTTCACTGAAGGTCAGTCAGTTCCAGCTTCTGTGACGTAGAGCCCTCTGGTTCTCCAAGTATGGTGGCAGAAACAGCAGGATCAGAGTGACTTGAGAATGTCTCTTATGCAGGCTTTTCAGGCTCCACCTATCTTATTTAAATTAGATAGTATAGACCCCACCCCAGCCCAGCATGTGCACTTTGATGAGCCCTCTTGGTGAATCTGACAGCTATGGAGCAGAGCAAGAACATCTACTTATATAATAGGAGTCCTGGAGCAAGAATGCTGGGATTCCATTCCCTTGGACTAGTGGCCTTAGTCCAGAAAGTGGCTTGTCTGAGCTCTCGTATCTACTGAATTAGGTTGGACCTTTTGCAGAGGGGTGTTGAGAAATCAGTTGGGGCAGATCTTATGAAGTCCCAAGGCCTTGTTGAACAGAGTCTCAGGTCTTAGCATGGTACCATCAAGGCATACAGTACATGTATGCTGCTTTTAAAATAGCATTTCAAAAACTATCAAGGTTAGGTCACATCCTCTGAGACTCTGATCTAACTGTTCAGGGTGCACCCTAGGAAACTTCCATTATGGCTCTAACAGAGACCAGAATTTGGAGCCAGAGTTTAAGATTTTAAGACCTACAGTCTAGCAGTAAATAGCTGGGTACCAACCTTGATCGATGTGTACACTCTTTGATGAACCTCCACAAGCTAACAAGCTCCTTGTGCCTGTAGCTCTGGCATTGGCCTCGTAGACACCATATGACCCAGATTTTTGCATTCCAGTCTTTGGTGATCACCAGGGGCCATAACCGTTACTGCCATCATCATGGGGATCACGTCAGCCTCCGGAAGCAGCTGAGTCCCCTCTTCAGAGAGCTCATCTCCCACCCCAACATGGCTAGAGTCAGCTCCTTCCTTGAGAAATTGTAGCCTCTACTTACTTGATGTAGGAGAAGATGATTCTGATGCTCCTGTTTTCAGGTCTCTCTATGGTCCAAGTGCAGTTCTCATTCGCACTGAGCTGTAGGACCAGGGCTTTATGGGTCTCTCCCAGATTGGCCCCTCCCAGACTGGCTGTGCATCTTGATTTGCCTGGTAGATACCATAGTTGGCACTAAGGAAAGAGCAGTCCCTGTCTCCCAGCAGGCACTAGGACTCAACCTCCCACAGGAAGGGGAAGTAGTTGCCCAACATATAACAAACTCCACAATTTGTTGTGTGCTTTTATTTGATTATAGTTTTCTCTCCCTTAGGGTGTTGATGTATTTTGCTTTCTAGGTTTTTAGGATTTTGTTGTTGTATTGGGCTTGCGGGTTGTTTTGAGAAAGAACTTAAAGTGGGGTGGATAGGGAGGAAACAAGGATCTGGGAGGACTTGGAGGAAGGGAAGAATATGATCAAAATAGGTTTAAATTTAAAAATTGTTAGCTGGCAGCGGTGGCACACACCTTTGATCCCAGTGGCTGGGAGGCAGAAGCAGGCGGACCTTTGTGAGCACAAGACCAGCCTGCTCTGCAGAGTGAGTTCCAGGACATCCCAGGACTACACATTGAAACTCTGTCTCAAAAAAGTGTTTTATATAACAAAAAAATTATTGGTCAAAAATGATGGGGCCGGTGAGGTGGATCAGTGGGTCAAGGCCCTCGTTGCCAAAGCTGACAACTCATATCCAGCTCACAGAACCTGCAAGGTAGGAAAGAGCCAACTTCTGGAAGTTATCCTCTGACCTTCACTTGAGTATTCTAAGATGTGAGTACATGCGTACTTGAGCACACACAATAAGTAAATGTAAAAAATAAGTTAAAGACCAGAAACCAAAGAAGAAATGAGGAAAGGAAGATAGGGAGGCATACATTTGTAACTGCAGCGTTCAGAAGGCTGAAGGAGGAGGCTCCCATGCAAAGAGGCCAGTCTGAGATTTGTAGACAGATCCTAACTCCCTCTGCCTCTCCCTCTCCCTCTCTTCCTCCCACCCTCCGTGTGTGTCTGTCTGTCTGCCTCTCTCATTGTCCAGAAAGGACAAGAATAGACACATTTTCCAAAAAAAGACTGATAAAACCCCTACGTTACTTAGAAAGAAACCTCGGTATGTTCTCTTTCACCCACGGCTAATGAATGAACGATCTATCTATCTTTACCTAAGAATACGAGGTCTACATTTGTCAGGAAAAAGAAAGCAAAGATAACAGAAGAGATGGCACAGTCCCACCCACCCAGGGGCAGCATCTTTGTTAAAACCTTCTGCAAATTCATCTGTCTTTTCCTTCCCTCCTCTCTTTTTGATTTAAAAGATGTTCTGTGCATACTTCTAGACATAAATGGTGTCATATTGTAAAACTTCAGGCATTTTCCCTCCTAACAGAGACCATTTCTTGTAGATGTAATATTTTAGAACTTAACAGATTATTTCTCTGTTATTGGTTTGCCCTTTAAAAAAAAAACAGCACCTGAAACTTACATTTTTTTTATAAGAATCAGGCCAATATCTATTCGTGTAGGAATCATTTTCCTAAGATATGCACTAAAAGTTAAATTGTGTAGCCCAGGCTGGCCCCGAACACGTGATCCTCCTGCCCTCTGCCTCCTTCAGCCAATCCTACCGGTGTGTGACACCACAACCGGCACATTTGAAATGTAAATAAAGAAAATATCTAATAAAAAAAGTGAAATTGTGTGTGCCTTTTTTTTTATTTCAATGACCATGGCCATATGGGCCTTAATGAGATGACTATGAAGCCCAGAGAACACAAGGGTGAGTTCTCTGTATTGAGGGCCGTGGCAGATACAAAAGCTTTCAAAGTTTCGGGAGAAGCCTGGTAAAAGCCAGTCTTCTTTGTTTGAGTTGAAGAATCTGGTTCAATTTTCTTACCTTCAGCCTCTGTAGAATTCAGCTGTGCCCCACAGGAGACAGCTAAAATAGCCCAGATGAACAGCCTTCCAGTGACCTCCATCTTCGCAGGGTGCCTCAGGGCCCTCACCCTCAGGCTTCTTATAATTCTCCGAGTTTTGTAAGCTTCCTGGTATCTAGGGAAACGTGTCAGTTTGGCCATCCCAGGGGTGGTGCTGGTGAGAACTCCACAGCTGAGGAGCTGCAACCTGGCCAGCAGTTCCTGGCACTGGGCTCAGTCTTCCAGGTCACATCTCAGAGGGCTATAAGCCAGCCAGCCCGATTCTGCACAGGGCTCAGCAGCTACGTAGCAGTTTCTCTGGCCTTGAAACTGAATTTGAGCCTTGACCCTGTCTGTGCAGGTCATGAATGAAGGAGCAATGCACCAGGATCTGAAGCTCAATGAGCCAGGGCATAGCAAACTCTTGGACCCAGCTGGGCCCTCAGATGCCTACAGGAGGCTGACCCAAGGGGTAGGGGAGGGACAAAGGATGTGGAAGAAAAGACAATGTAGATCAGATCTCCCTGCAACCCTGCAAGGATTCCTGACCCCTGTCCCTCTGAAGAGGCTAACATGGATGGATTAGAATCCCTCAGGCACTGAGCTTGTACCTCAGAGATAGAAGTCCTAGTGTCCAACATGAGACTAGGGAGAAGAGTGGGCATGTGAAAGGGACTGTCCATTCACTCATTCATTCATTCATTCACTTATTTATTCATTCACTGAGCAAGTTTTCATTGCTCACTCTCCTAGGATGTGGGAATACAAAGCTGAGTACAAGATACGGAGACTGTACTCTTATGGAACCTTTAGTCCAAGTGGGGAAAACATAATGAATTAATCACAGTTCATACAGGGGCAAGTGTGTTGAGTGTGCTACTGGGAGATCGGATAGAATGTGGCAGCCTTGGGTGGGAAAGAATGCAAATTAGGGCAAATGAAAGGCATCTCGAGAAGATGAAATGGAGGCAAGAACAAAAAGAGGGAGACAATCATGTATCTTACTTGAGGAATTTTGTTTAAGATAAAAGTATGTGTATAAAGGCCCTGGGTGCAAGAACTTCTACGCACTGACTACGTGTGAAGGAGAGGGAAGTGGGGAGGCAGGCAGAGGAAAGGTCAGGGGACAGTTGATGGAGACAGACCTGTGTGGCAGAGAAAAGCTCAGTCTTGTTCTAATCTCACGTGGAACTTTTCAGTGTATGGCCAGCTCTAGGCATAGTGGCTACAAATGAGAACGGGCCCCATAGGCTCATGTAATTGAATTCTTGGTCCCCAGATGGTAGAATTGTATAGGAAGGATTAGGAGGTGTGGCCTTGTTGGAGGAAGTGTGACACTGAGGGTGGGCTTTCTGCCTCATGCTTGTGGATCAGATGTAAGCTCTCAGCTTCTGCTTCATTGCCCTGCCTGCCTACAGCCATGCTCCCCACCATAATGGTCACTGACTCACCCCCTGAAACTGTAAGCCCCAATCTTCTATAAGTTGCCTTGGTCATGGTGTCATATCCTAGCAACAGAAAAGTAACTAAGACACTAGGAATCACACAGGAGCTCCTTGAAGATCAAGGTGAGGCAAGGTCACCTAGAATGGAGCCTTCTTTCCCTCTCTTTAGAAGGCACCCCTTTAGCTCCTTGGGTACTTTCTCTAGCTCCTTCTTTAGGGGCCCTGTGTTCCATTCAACACGTGACTGTGAGCATCCACTTCTGTATTTGCCAGGCACTGGCATAGCCTCACAAGAGATAGCTATATCAGGGTCCTGTCAGCAAAATCTTGCTGGCATATGCAATAGTGTCTGGGTTTGGTGGTTGTATATGGGATGGATCCCCAGGTGGGGCAGTCTCTGGATGGTCCTTTCTTCTATCTCAGCACCGAACTTTGTCTCTGTAAC